>NW_006440149.1:314485-324976 GCF_000325575.1 Pteropus alecto | reverse complement strand
GGGCAGAAAGCAAAAATAAAGGAATGGGACTATATCAAACTAAAAAGCTCTGCACAGCAAAAGAAACCATCAACAAGGTAAAGAGACAGCCATCTGAATGGGAAAAGATATTTGCAAGCAACGCCTTCGATAAAGGCCTAATATCCAAAATATATAAAAAACGTATACAACTCAGTAACAACAAAAAAGCAATCCAATCAAAAAATGGGCAGAGGACCTGAACAGACTCTTCTCCCCAGAAGGCATACAAATGGCCAGCAAATACTTGAAAAGATGTTCAACATCGGTAGCTATTAGGGAAATGTAAATGAAAACCACAATGAGATACCATCTCACACCTGTTAGAATAACTATAATCAACAGGAAAAGTAATAACAAATGCTGGAGAGGATGAAGAGAAAAAGAACTCATACACTGCTGGTAGGACTGCAAATTGGTACAGCCACTATGGAAAACAGTATGGAGGTTCCTCAAATAACTAAGAATTGATCTACCATATGATCCAGCAATCCTTCTACTGGGTATTTACCCAAAGACTTGAAAACTCATATCCAAAAATATATTTGCATACCGATGTTCATAGCAGCATTATTCAGTGGCCAAGACATGAAAGCAACTGCAGTGTCTTTCAATAGGTGATTGGCTGAAGAAGTGGTGGTACATATATACAATGGAATATTACTCGCTCACCATTAGAAAGGATGAAATACTGCCATTAGTGAGAACATGGATGGACCTCGAGATAATCACGCTAAGCAAAATAAACCAGACAGAGAAAGTTGAAAATTGCATGGTATCATTTACATGTGGGATATAAACCTAAAAGCAGCAAATGAGCAAGACAAACAAAAAGATATTCATGGATATGGACTATAGACTAATGGTTACTAGTGGGTAAGGGGTTAGGGGGAAGGGAGAGGTAGATGCAGTAAAGGGGAACTAAGATAGGGAGGTAAAAAGTGGGTGAAATGGGTAAAGTGGATCAAATATATGGTAGTTGAAGAAAACTGGACTTTGAGTGGTAAACACACAGTAGAATGTACAGATGTCAAATGATAATGTACAACTGATAATTATATAATTGTATTAACCAATGTTACCCCAATAAACTTAATTAAAAAAATAGTTTTCATATTTGATTCTACTCCTTTCTGGCTCGTAAGGTTTATGCTTAGAAGTCCCACAATAATCTAATTGATTTTCCTTTATAGGTTACTGTCTTGTTTTTCCTGGCTGCACTGAATATTCTGTCTTTATTGCTGATTTTTGAAAACTTTAATACTATATGTCTTGGTGAAGGCCTTTTTGGGTTGAGATATTGGGTGTTCTGTTGACTTTTTGAATTCCAAGCTCCAGCTCATTCCTTAGATTTGGGAAATTCTTGTCCACTATTTGTCTGAAAATGCTATCTAGTCCCTGCTCCTTTTCCTCCCCTTTGAGAATGCCCATTTTTCTTATGTTTCCTCTCCTGGTGGTATCAGCTAGTTCTTGTATTTCTCTTTCATTATTTTTTATTCTTTGTTTTCTCTCTTCTTCCTTCTGATTTTTTTTTTTTTCTAGATTTCTGTCTTCATTATCACTGATCCTTTCCCCCATTTGGTCAACTCTATTTCCCAAGCTTGCTATTTCATTTTCCAACTATTGTAGTGCTTTCTTCATTTCCATATGATCTATTTGGTTCTTTTTGAGAGTTTCAATCTCCTTGCTAAAAAAATTATTCTGCTCATCTAGTTGTGTTTTCAATTCCTGAAATTGTTGATATGATTCGTTTCAAATGTCATTGAGTTTTTTCAGAAGTACCATCCTGAATTCTCTGTCATTTAAGTCGCATATTTCTATGTCTGTAAGTTTATTTTCTGGAGATTTTTCTCTTTCTTTCTGAGATGCCTTGTCACCTTGGTTGTTCATGGTGTTTTTGGAATATTTTTCCATCTGGGCTTTAATGGAAGTGTATTCTGATTTTTTTTTTTTTTCCCAGAAAGAAGATTTATTATATAATGGTCCCTAGCCTGTTGCAAAGACGTGTTTTTCTTTTGATTTCCAATAGATGGTGTCTAAGCCTCTTGGATCTCTGCTTTATATAGTCTTAATAATGTCTTTTTCTTTTTTTTCTCATAGATGTTTAATCACACTTGCTAAACTCAGTCTCAGTCCTTGTCAGTGTTAGCGACAGTTTCGGTAGCATTTACTCAGATTCCCTGCGGCTCTGCGTCATTCCATCTTGGAGGTTATAGGGAGAGGGGCCTTTGGTTTAGGGGTTGAGGCTACCACTCAGCCTCAGTTTTGCAACCGTGGCTAGTAAAAGTCAACTTTTGTTTCTCTGCCATACCCACTTTTCTGCTGTCCCTGTTTCTCTGCCTTCTGCCCTGATGAATGGACACTGCTGCCGGTTGCACAGAGCTCACCGCACTTCCAGGCAGGGTTGTTCAGGGAAGTCCCCGTACCTTCTCCCCTCCTCCTCCTCCCACAGGGAGGTCCCACAGCTGCAAGAGGCACCTTCTTTGTTTCTCTCAGTCCACCACCCAACACCCGGGGTTCTGGCCTGTAGTAGCTCTTATGCACAGATCCCACACTCAGACATACTGTTGTGCAATTTGGGTGTTAATTGTTGACTGTTGGAAGTTCAGTTTATTGTTCTTTCATAGGGAGAGATTCGGGGTCATCTCTCACTCCACCATGTTTGTGAAGTCTACGGTGTGGACCTTTTTGGCTTTATCTTGTTTGGGATTCTTTGCACTTCTTAGTCTTGTATGCCTATTTCCTTCACCAGGTTAAGGAAGTTATCAGTCATTATTTCTTCAAGTAGTTTCTCAATTCCTTGTTTTCTTTTTTCTCCTTCCGGTGCCCCTATGATACGAATGTTGGTATGCTCAATGTTATCTCAGAGGTCCCTGAAACTTTTCTTATTTATATTTTTTTATTTTTTCTCTCTTTTGAATGAGTGTTTTCAGCTATCTTTTTTCCCACAAATCACTAATTCGATCCTCTGTTTCATCTAATCTAAGGTTGATTCCTTCCAGTGTATTTTTTGCTTCATTTATTGTATTCTTTATTTTTGACTGGATCTTTATTACGGTTTATATGTCTTCTTTTATGCCTATTATCTCTTTGTTTAAGTTCTCACTGAGGTATCTATTCTTCCCCTACGTTTATTGAGCATCCTAATAAGCAATGTTTTGAACTCTGTATTTGTAGATCTTTTGCCTCCATTTCACTTAGTTCTTTTTCTGGAATTTTCTGTTTTTCTTTCATTTTGAACATGTTTCTTTGTTTTTGTTTCTTTGTTTGTTTGTCTTTTGACTACCACTTGTGTTTGTTTTTATTTATTAGGTAGATTTGCTACATCTCTCAGTTTGTCCAGGTAGCCTATTTAGTAGATGCCTTGTGTGGCTGAGTGGCACATTTTTCCCTAATCACCTGCACTGGGTGCTCCAGTAGTGTTCCTTGTGTGAGTTGTGTGTGGTCTCCTGTTGTAGTTAAGCCTTGATTGTTGTTGGCACACCAGTGGGTGCTACTGACTCTCAGGATGACTGGCAGTGAGGATTGGCCATGCCCACAGGGCATGAGCTGCTGTGTGGGGGCTGATGCCATGGAATGGGATTTGTCCCAGTGGACTAGTGTTACTGTTTAGACCACCCTTTGGGTGTGCCTATTGTGGTGCTAGTCAGGTGATACTTTGTTGTAGTCTCAAGCCAGCCTCCAGGCGTGTTGGTCCTTTGGCCCCTTGGAAGAGGCCTCATGCAGGCCAATGTCAGCTACTGCCTGTGACCACCCAGTGCTACCTGGTATTAACTACAAAGTGATTCGCAACTGGTTACTACCTGTGCTGGACCTGGTGCAAGTGTGAGAAACTACACTGCAAACTGAGGCAGGCTGCCACCAGTACCAGTCGTGGGGCAGCTTAGCAAAAGGTCCAAGGGACTCCAAGGCCTAAAGCTGCCTGCCAGCTTCCTGTATTGCTCAGCAGCTGAGAGAGCCTTTGGGTAGTCCACAAACTGGGTGGGGCAGCAGTCCAGGGAGTCACTGGGTAAAGCAAGTGAATTTCACCTAACTAATGCAAATCTAGTTGTGGTGCCAATGCTGAACTTGTGGCCTAATGCAAAAGTCTCAGATCATCGCAAGGCTAGCTGTCACCCTACCTAGGCCTGCAGATACTTGAGGTTTGTTAAGGAATACTGCAATTCAGGCCGGGGCTCATTTCCCCCACCAGGATTGTCTCTAGAGGTACATGAGTAGAGGCCTGTTGATTGTTGCTAAAACAGCTACCTGCCAAGAGATCTGGTGACCTAGTCACAAATAAGCCTCCAGTAATTAGGGAGTTGGGTGGGGCAGGGTCTCAGGATGAAGTGGGATGAAGTGAGCCAATTTCATCAGGCCAATGCAGATTCAGATTTGTTGCCAGTGCTGAGACTGTGGCCACCTGCAAAAGTCTCAGATCCCACTGAGGCCAGCTGCTGCCCTCCTTGGGTCTGCAGACTGCTAAGAATTGTTAAAAAACAAACAAACAAACAAAAAACAAAAAACACTGTAGCTCAGGCTGGCACTGGCCACCTACACTGAGAGTTTTCCCAGAGGTGCCAAGCAGAGGACCGATGATTGCTGTCAAATGTCCACTCCTCTGAGAGCGCAGGGTGGGACTGGATGCTGGACAACTAGCTTTCAACAGGCAATTTGCAAGCTTGGTGGGGCAGGGCCCCAGGAAGCCATGGGGTGGAGCAAGTGGACTTCACAAGGCCAATGCACATTCAAAATTGTGCAGGGGAGAGAGGGCTCAACGCAGGCAAGATGGCGTTCACCTGTAGGCCGCTCAGGAGGAGGGTTGGAGAAATGGAGAATGGTAGCTGTCCCTCCAGCCCTTGCCCTGAAGCCACAAAACTAGGTTCTTTCCCCCTATGTCTCTTGTGCTTCCTGAGTTGCTGATCTTCTGCTGAAGCCCAGAGGGTCTCCAAGAGAGTAACTCTGTGTGCTGGCCTTTTAAAGGGATGTCTGGATATCTAGTTGGTATTTTTGTTGTTGTTGTTGTTGTTGTTTTGTTTTCCATTTCACCAGACAGTCGTTATCCTCACTGATTTTTACAGTCAGATTTTGTAGGGACTTTTCTTCCCAACTCTGAAACCCTGGGCTGAGGAGCCCCAATGTGGGGCTATGGTTCCTCACTTCTTCAGGGGGACCTCTGCAGCCAAAATATCCCCGTCGATGCTCAACCACTACTCGTGGCTGAGGCGCCAGCCTGTTTCATGTCTCTGTCCCTCTTACTTGTCTTGATGTGGCTTCTTCTTTATATCCTCAGTTATAGATGATATGTTCAGCTAGACTTCAGGTGATTCTCTAAGGTGATTGTTCTATAATTTAGTTGTAATTTTATGTAGTCATAGGAGAAAGAAAGCACTGCATTTACTTATCCTACCATCTTGAACCCCTCTTCCTCTTTCATTTCTAATTTTATTTATTTAGTTCCTCTCTCTTTTTATCTTGATAAGTCTGTTAAAGATTTATGAATTTTGTTTATATTGTCAAAGAACCAACTTTTAGTTTCATTGATCACATGTGTTCTGTTTTTAGACTCTATTTTCTTTACTTCTACACTGATCTTTATTGTTTCCTTCCTTTTACTTACTTTGGACTTTGTTGCTCTTTTTTTAGTTCCTTTGGGTGTAAGTTTAGGTTGTTTATTTGAGATTTTTGTTGATTCTTGAGATAGGCCTCTATTGCTATAAATTTTCATCTTAGGACTGCTTTCACTGTATCCCATAGATTTTGGGTTGTTGTATTTTTGTTTTTATTTGTTTCAAATTACCTTTCGATTTTTCCTTGACCTTTTTGTTAACCCAGTTATTGTTTAATAGCATGTTATTTACCTTCCATGTGGTTATGTGTTTTTCAGGTTTTTTTTTTTTTTTCTCGTAATGGATTTCTAATTTCATTTCTCTGTGGTCAGAGATGCTTTAGATAATTATACTCTTTTTAGATATATTGCAACTTGTTTTGTGGCCTAATGTGTGTTCTATCTTGGAATATACTCCATGTGCACTTGAAAAGAATGTATATTCTTCTGTTTGGGGGTAAAATGTTCTACTAATATCGATTAAATCTATGATTTATGTCATTCAATGGTGTTGTTTTCTTGCTGATTGTCTGAAAGATCTGTCCATTGATATCAATGAAGTGTTAAAGTCCCCTACTATGACTGTTTTATTGTCTATCTCTCCCTTTATGTCAGTCAATATTTGCTTTATATATTTAAGTGCTCCTATTTTGGATACATAAATGTTTATGAGGGTTATATCCTTTTGTTGGATTGATCCCTTTATCATTATGAGATGTCTGTCTTTGTTTCTTATTATGGCCTTGGTTTTAAAGTTTATTATGTTTGATATAAGTATTGCTACCCAGCTTGTCTTTTGTTTTTATTTACATGAAATATCTTTTTCCATCTCTTTTAGTCTGTGTGTGCCTTTCAATCTGAAATGGGTCTCTTGTAGAAAGCATATATATGGGTCTTGTTTTCTTATTCATTTAGTTACTGTCTGCCTTTTGATTGGAGCATTTAATCCATTTACATCTAAAATGATTATTGATAGATACATAACAATTGGCATTTTACTTTTCATATTTATATTGTCTCCCCTTCTTCTTAAATCAGTACCTTTAACATTTCTTGTAATACTGGTTTGGTAGTGATGTACTTCTTTAGCTTCTCTTTTCAGGGAATTTCTTTACCTCTCCTTCAACTTTAAGTGATAGCTTTGCTGGGTAGAGTAGTCTTGGTTGTAGATCCTACCTTTTCATCACTTTGAATATTTTATGCCAATGCCCTCTGGCCTGCAAAATTTATGTTGAGAAATCAGCTGACAATTTTGTGGGAGCTCCCTTCTAGGTAACTGTCTGCTGTTGATTTTAGCATTCTCTCTTAGTTGTTAACCTTTAACATTTTAATTACATTTGGCGTAGGCCTCTTTGGGTTCATCTTGTTTGGAATTCACTGAGCTTCCTGAGCTTGTATGTCTATTTCCTTCACTAGGTTAGAGACATTTTCCATCATTATTTTTTCGAATACTTTCTCAATGTTTTCCTTTCTCTCTTTTCATTCTGGTATCCCTATGATGCAAATGTTGTTATGCTTGGTATATTCCAGAAGTTTCTTAAACTGTTCCTATTCTTTTTATTTTTTTTTTCTTTTTGCAGCTTCATGTGGGTATTTTCTGCTACCTTGTCTTCCATATTGCTTATTTGATCTCCTGCTTTACCTAATCTATTGTTGATTCCTTACAGTGTATTCTTCATTTCAGTTATTGTATTCTTAATTTTTGCTTGGTCCTTTTTTATGGTTTCTGTGTCCTATTTATGCTTATAATCTTTTGTTGAAGTTCTTACTAAGTTCTTTGAGCATTTTTATAACCAGTGATTTGAACTGGGAATCTGGTAGATTACTTGCCTCCATTTAGTTTAGTTAGTATTCTGAAATTTTCTCCTGTTCTCTCATTTGGGACATGTTTTTTTGTTTCCTAATTTTGGCATCATTTTTGTGTTTGTTTATATATAGTAGATAGATCTGCTATATCTCTTTGTATCAGCAGTGTGTCCTTCTGTAGTTTGTGCCCTGTGGTGCCCAGCATCTCAGTCTTCCTGATCTCCTGAACCAGGTGTTCTACAATTGTCCCTTGTGTGGGTTGTGTGAGCCCTCCTGTTATAGTTTAACCCTCATTGCTGTTGGCACATAAGTGGGTGGTTTTGCCTCTCAGGCTGAATATCTGTGAGGATTAGCCAAGACCACAGTGCATGAGCTGCTGCCTAGTAGCTGACCCTAAGTAGCAGGATTCACCCCAGCAGGCTCTGGTGATGGCCAAGACCACCCTTAGTGTGTCCACCTTGTGGGGCTATTCTGGTGGTTCTCTGTTGCAGTCTAAAGCTGATCATTAGGTGTGTTTGCTCTGGGGTATCTTACGAGGGGCTCCAGTCCAGGCCATGTTTGGCTGCTGTCAGTGACTGGTCTAGGAATACCTAGTAGAAGCTACAAAGTGATCTACAGTTGGCCTTTGATGGGAGAGGCCATCCTGTAAACCAAGGCTAGTTGCAACCATTCCTGCCTGGGCTCATTTAGCCAATGTCCCAGGGCACCCCAAGGTCTGTCACCTTCTGCCTACCATCTGTAAGACTCGGCCACAGGAAAATCCTGGGGCAGTATGGAAGTTGGTTGAAGTATGGTCTCAGGGACTTGACAGATTGTGGTGAATGGCATTCGCCCAGTTAATGCAGATTCAAATTTGACACCATTTTAAGCTTGGGACCACTCAGTAAGAGGCCCATAACATACTGAAGTGAGATGCTGCCTGTCTGAGGCCTGTGAACTTTTGAGTGTTTAAGAAAGACTGCAGCACATGCCAAGGCTGGCCATCTGACTCTGAAAGAGCCTTTAGCAGTGCATAAGTTGCGTGGGGCACAGTCTCAAGGAATCATCAGGATAAGGCAAGCGATGTTCACCAAGCTAATACAGATTCAGATTTGTCTATGTTGGGAGATGGCTTAACACAGGAAAGATAGCACCCACCCACCAACTGTGTGGGAGGAGGGTTTACACATAGACAATGGTGGCTCTCCATTCAGCATTCCCTTCGAAACCACACAACTCAGTTTCTTCCTTTATGTCTCTGGTGCCACTCTAGCCACTGTCCTTCCACTAGTACCCAAGATGAGTTTCTTCAAGAGAGTGAGTTTGTGTATGGGCCCTTTAAGAGATCCCCTGGGTGTCCAGAAGCCTTCTGTCTCACTCTGATGAATAAAATTGCACCTAATTTTCACAGCTAAATGTTGTGGGGGATCCTCATCCCAGCACTGGTGCTCTGAGCTGACGACCCTGGTGTGGAGATGGGCCTCTTCACTCCTCAGGGTTACCTCTGCAACTGAGATATCCTTCCCAGTACTCAGTTACCACACATGGGGATAGGGTCATTCTATTTTGTGTTTACACCCCTCCTACCAATCTCGATGTGGCTTCTTTATATCTTTAATTATGAGACTTCTGTTCAGCTGGTTTTCAGATGCTTCTCCAGGATGATTGTTCTATAATTTAGTTGCAATTTTGATGTAGACATGGAAGGAGGTGAGCACAGTGTTTTTCATCTTGACCTGAACTCTGGTCAATTGATTTTTGATGTAGTGCCAAATTCATTCCGGGGAAAGAATAGTTTCTTCAACAATTAGTGCTGAATCAGCAGGGTTTCTACAAGCAAAAATGTAAAGTTGAACCCCTACCTCACACAGTATATAAAAATTAACTCAAAATGGACCAAAATTCATAAATATAAAAGTTAAATCATAAAACTCTTAAAAAATAGGAAGAAGTTTTTATGACCTTGGATTCTCAGCTATGACATTAAAAGCATGAGGAACAAACAAAATTGTTCAATTAGACTTCAAAAAGATCGAAAACTTTTGTGCATTAAATGAAATTATCAAGAAAGTGAAAATACAATCTATAGAATGGGAGAAAGTATTTGTAAATCCTATATTTAATAAATGCTTAATATCCAGTATATATAAAGACTACTATTCTTAAGACAAACTGCTCTAAATGATTATTGTACATGAATCATAACTCCATAGCTAGATTTTAAGTTCCTAAAGTGCTGTAATGAGGTCTCCCATGTCTACTACATAATTGGTCAGAAAGGTTCCTTAATTAGTGGGTGCTTGATTATCAGACCTAGTTAATCCTGCCTATGATGTTATATTTCATAGCAAGAGTAAATCCTCCTATTTATTGACAAAAACAGCTTAGCTTCCATTACTATTAATAGTTCCTCAAAGCCTGACAACAGGGCTCTGTGCTTGAAGCTCCATATTTTAAATTGTCCTAGTCAAAGTTTTCTCTTTTAAACAGTGATTACATGAGTTTTAGTTGATTATGCTGATCAAACTCATGGTGACCCAGAGATGGACTCCTATCACACATTGAGTGACATATGCTATTCCAAATCCCCTGGACATGTTATAAGTTCAGCCAGAACCAAAACAATGCAATTTGACAGAGCCAAATGCAGTTATCACATCATACTCTATTCTACTTTTAGATCATACTCCATCATACTCCATTTCTCCTGAAAATAGTCTGAATTAGACAGCATTTACATACAAAGATGTTTATCACAATGCTTTTTATATATGCAAGTAATTGTTATTCTAATTTTTAAATAACAGATTTGAGGCACAGAGTAACAATTGGAAGGTACTGAATAACAAATATCATAAAAAAAAATATTCCATGTAGAAACAACCAATGTTTATATGTTGATGTATTGCATTTTATTTTTATTACTGTAAATGTTTTATTACAAAATCATAATTATATATACATATCTTCAATTCTGCTTTTCTTAAATAGCATTAATTGTTAGCATCTCCCCATTACATTAAATAGACAATCATTAAAACTATGTTTTTAAGACTCCTATTGAATTCTATAACTTTATTTGATCATTTTCTTATTGTTAG
>NW_006440149.1:313583-314368 GCF_000325575.1 Pteropus alecto | reverse complement strand
TGGTTATTATATTAGGGTATATACTTTTTAAATAATATTTTTTTTTATTTTTCTATTCTAGCTGGCATACAATACTCTGATAGTTGCAGATGTACAACATAATAATTAGACATCTATATAGCTAACAAAGAGATCACCCCAATAAATCTAGAACTTCTCTGACACTGTGCATAGTTATTATAATATTATTGACTATATGCATTATGCTGTACTTTATATTTCCATGACTATTTTGTAATTACCATTTTGTATTTCTTTTTTTAACTTTTACTTTATTAGTTTCAAGTATACAGTACATTCATTAAACGATTATATGGTTTATAAAACAATCTCCCTAATTGCTCTTTTTCTCCTCTGTCTCTATACCTAGCCAATGCTAACTGCATTCCATAGACCGGGCTCCCCATCCCTGTGACCATCTATCAACTACTAATTTGTGCTTCTTTAATCCTACACTGCATTCTCCCAGCCCCCAACAGTCATCCCCTCTGGCTGTCACCAGATTGTCCTCTATATTTGCGAGTCTGTTTTTGATTAGTTTTTTTTTCTTTTTGTTCCTTAGATTCTGCATATAAGTGAAATCATATGGTATTTATATTTCTCTCTCTGACTTATTTCACTCAGTATAATAATCTCTAGGTCAATCCATGTCATTGCAATTGGTAGGATTTCATTTTTTAAGGGGTTTAGGGAGCTGGGAGAATGGGGTAAAGGGTTAAAGAAGTACAAATTAGTAGTTAATAGGTGGTCACAGAGATGGGGAGCATGGCATAGAGAATGCAGAT
>NW_006440149.1:303052-312591 GCF_000325575.1 Pteropus alecto | reverse complement strand
CCATGCTGTTTTGATTACTGTAGCCTGGTAGTATAGTTTGATATCAGGTAGCGTGATACCTACAACTTTGTTCTTTCTCAAGATTGCCTTGGCTATTCAGGGTTTTTTATGGCTCCATATAAATTTTAGGATTATTTGTTCTAGAATGCTGAAAAATGTCATTGGTATTTCAATAGGGATTGCATTGAATCTATAGATTGCTTTGGGTAGTATGGCCATTTTAATGATGTCGATTCTTCCTACCCATGAGCACAGTGTATGCTTCCATTTATCTGTTTCTTCTTTAATTTTTTTAAATGACTTATAATTTTCTGAGAACAGGCCTTACCTTCTTGGTTAATTTGATTCTCGTGTATTTTATAATTTTCATTGCAATTGCAAATGGGATTGTTTTCTTAATTTCTCTTTCTGAAAGTTGATCGTTGGTGTATAAAAATAGCACTGACTTCTAAATATTTATTTTCTATCCTGCTACTTTACTAAATTCATTGATCAGTTCTAACAATTTTTTGGTGGAATCTTTAGGGTTATCTTTATACAGTATTATGTCATAGCAAATAACGTAAGTTTTACTTCTTCCTTTCCAATTTGGATAAATTTTATTTCTCTTTCTTGACTTATTGCTGTGGCTAAGACTTCCAATACAATGTTGAAGAGGAATGGTGAAAATGGGCATTCTTGTCCTGTTCCTAATCTTAAGAAAAATGTCTTTAGCCTTTCTCCATTGAGTATAGTGTTAGCTGTAGGTTTGCCATATATGGCCTTTATTATGTTGACATATGTTTCCTCTATTCCCACTTTACTGAGAGTTTTTAACATAAATGGATGTTGGATTTTATCAAATGCTTTTTCTGTATCTATCGATATAATCATACATTTTTTACCTTTTGATTTGTTACTGTGGTGTATCACATTAATTGATTTGCGGATATTGTACCAACCTTGTATCCCAGGAATAAATCCAATTTGATCATAGTGTATGATGTTTTTAATGTATCTCTAAATTCAGTTTGCTAATATTTTGTTCAGGATTTTTACATCAATGTTCATAAGAGATATTGGCCTATGATTTTCTTCTTCTTTTTTTTTTTTTTTTTTTTATGTCTGGTTGGTTTGGGAATCAAGTGTCGGGCGCACTCAGATGTTAATTCTTCTTTGAATGTTTGGTAAAATTCGCCTATGAAGCCATCTGGTCCAGGACTTTTGTTTTTTGGGAGGTCTTTGATTACCGATTCTATTTCATTGGTGGTAATCGACTGGTTCAGATTTTCTGTTTTTTCTTGAATCAATCTTGGGAGATTGTATGTTTCTAAGAGTGTATACACTAATTCCAGATTGCCCAATTTCTTGGTATGTAATTGATCATATTATTTTCTTATGATACTTTGTATTTCTGTAGCGTCCATAGTTACTTCTCCTCTTTCATTTATGATTATTTTTTAGTTGAGTTCTCTCTCTTTTGCCTTGATGAATCTACTTAAAGGTCTATCAGTTTTGTTTATCCTTTCAAAGAAACAGCTTTTGGTTTCATTAATCTTTTGTATTGTTTTTCTAGACTCTATTTTGTTTATTTCCACTCTGATCTTTATTATTTCCTTCCTTCTAGTCACTTTGGGCTTTGTTTGCTGTTCTTTTTCTAGTTCTTTTAAGTGTAAGGTTACATTGTTTATTTGAGTTTTTTTTTTTTTTTTGTATTTCTTAAGGTAGGCCTGTATTGCTATGAATTTTCCTCTTCTGACTACTTTCATTGTGACCCATAGATTTTGAGTTGTTGTGTTTTCGTTTTTGTTTGTCTCCAAGTATCTTTTGTTTTCTTCCTTGATCTAAATGATAATCCATTCATTATTTAGTAGCATGTTATTTAGTTTCTATGTGTTTGTATATTTTCCAAGTTTTTTTTTTCTTGTAGTTGATTTCTAGTTTCATACCATTGTGATCAGAGAAGATGGTTGATATATCAATCTTCTTAAATGTATTGAGACTTGTTTTTTGTCCTAACATGTGGACTATCTTAGAAAATGTTCCATGTGCACCTGAGAAGAATGTATATTTTGCTGTTGAGGTAAATTTTCTGAAAATATCTATTAAATCCATCTGGTTTAGTGTGTCCTTTAGGCCCATTTTTCCCTTGTTGGTTTTGTCTGGAAGATCTGTCCATTGGTGTCAATGGGGTGTTAAAGTCTCCTACTGTGTGTGTAATACTGTTGATATGTTCTTTTATGTCAGTCAATAATTGCTTTATGTATGTAGGTGCTCCTATATTGTGTGCTTATATGTTTACTAGGGTTATGTCCTCTTGATGGATCTATATTTTTATCATTATATACTGCCCTTTTTGTTCCTTATTATAGCCTTTGTTTTAAAGTCTATTTTATCTGATAAAAGTATCACTACCCCAGCTTTTTTTTTTTTATTTTTGTTTGCATAAAACATCTTTTTCCATCCCTTTACTTTCATTCTGTGAGTGTTATTTGATCTTAAGGGGGTCTCTTTTAGTCTTTTAGACAGCACATGCATGGGTCTTGTTTTCTTATCCATTTGGCTACACTATATCTTTTGATTGGAGCATTTAATCAATTTACATTTCAAGGGATTATTGATAGGTATATAGTTACTAACATTTTATTGTTCTTATTTATTTTTTCATTTTGCTTTTTTACACCTTCCTTTTTTAACGGAAGTTTTTTTTTTCTTTTTTTTTTTTAACATTTCTTGTAATACTGCCTTGTTACCAATTAATTCCTTCAGCTTTTCCCTGTCTGTGAAGCTCTTTATCTCACCTTTCATTTTAATCAAAAGCCTTGCTGGGTAGAGTATTCTTGGTTGTAGATTCTTGTTTTTCATAACTTTGAATATTTCTTGTCATTCCCTTCTGCCCTGCAAAATCTCCATTGAAAAGTAAGCAGACGTTCTTATGGGGATACTCTTGTAAATAACCATCTGCCTTTTTCTTGCTGCTTTGAGATTCTCTCTTTGTTTTTGACCTTTGGCATTTTGATTATGATGTGTCTCGGTGTGGGTCTGTTTGAATGCCTCTTGTTTGGGATTCTTTGTGCTTTTTGAACTTGAATATCTAATTTCTTTGCCAGGTTAGGGAATATTTGTCATTATTTCTTCATAGATTCTCATTCTCTTGCTCTCTCTTCTCCTTCAGGTACTCCTATGATCCAGATATTTTACACTTCATGTTGTCCCAGAGGTCTCTTAAACAATCTTCATTTATTTTTAATTCTTTTTTGTTTTTGTTGTTCTGATTGGGTGTTTGCTGCTACCTTGTCTTCCATTTCGCTGAGTCAGTCTTCTACTTTGTCCAATCTACTGTCAAATCCTTCTAGTGCATTCTTCATTTCAGTTATTGTATTCTTCATTTCTATCTGGTTCCTTTTTATGATTTCTATGTCCTTTTTGTGCTTATTATCTCTCTATTGATGTTCTCATTGTGCTCATCCATTCTCCCCCTAAGTTCTTTGAACATCCTTATATTCACTATTTTGAACTCTGTCTCTGGTAGAGTGCTTGCCTCCGTTTCATTTAGCTTATTTTCTGAAGTTTTCTCCTGTTGTTTCATTTATGGCATGTTTCTTTGCTTTCTCATTTTATTAGCTTCTCTGTGTTTATTTCTATGTGTCAGAACTATTTGTTTCATCTCTCCGGCTTGGCCATATGGCCTTATGTGGAAGGTGTCCTGTTGGCCCAATAGCATACTCTCCCTCATCCCCTATGCCAGGGACTCTGGATGGGATCTTTGTGTGGATTGTGTGTGATCTTCTGTTGCCCCCAAGCCTTTATTGCTGTTAGTACATCAGTTGATAGGATTAAAACTCAGGATGACTAGTGGGAATTGGCTGCTCCCAAAGGGTAAGAGTTACTATATGGGGCTGACCCCACTGAGTGTGATTTGCCCTAGCAGACTTGTGTACTTGTTACAACCTCCCTTTGTATACACCGCTAAAGGAGCTAGTCAGGATTTGCTCTTTTGTGGTCTAGTGCCAGCCTCCAGATGCATTGGTTTTGTGGCCTCTTGGCAGGGCCTCCTCAGTGGACCAAGTTCAGCCATTGCTTTTGACTGCTCAAGGCTACCTGGTGGGAGCTACGGCGATCCGCAGATGGTTATTACCTGTGCTGGGTCTAAAGATAAGTGGACGAGACAACACTGCAAGCAGCAGTCCAGTTGTCCCCTGTCCCTGACCTAAGGTAGTTTAGTAGAAAGACCAGTACTCCTCAAGGCTTGACACTGACTGTCAGTTACCAGTAAATCTCTGAAACTGGAAGAGCCTATGTGTAATATGCATGTTGAGTGGTGCAGGGAATCCAAGAGTCTCTTGGATCTATTGAATAAATTTTCCCCTGCCACTACAGTGTCAGTTTACATGTCAGTGCTGTTTCTTTGGCTCTCTGTATAAGTTTCCAACGGTAGCAGGTTCAGCTGCTGCCCACCTCAGGCCTGAATGTGCCAGGGCAGTGGCAGTTGCCTATCAATGTGTGGCAGGCACTTTGTGTATTGGATGGAGTAGGATCTCAGGGAGTCACGGGCTGTCAGGCCAATAGCCTCAGTTATTTGAAACTTCTGTGCCTGGGCATTCTCTCTGTAGTCACAGATCACAGTGAGACCAGCTGCCATCTGGGGTGGTCCCACAGACCCCTGTACTTCCCGGACACAATATTGCAACTCTTGCAGCCTGAAAGAGGTTTGCCTGAAACTGGTTACCTTGCAGTGCCCTCCCTGTGCTAGCCAAAGTTTGTTGCCTGCATGGATTGGAAGATGGGGGGGATAGGGGGTGAGGGCTGGGTAGGTGGGGGCAGTGGTGGGGATGAGTGGGCAGGTCCGTGACAGTTGACTGTCAATGGGCCGCCTGGGAAAATTTTTGGATTTGATGGGGCTGGTTCTCAAGGAGACAATGGCTGTCAGATCAATACAGCCCCAGTCTTGCTGCAACTTCGGTAACCATTTGCACTATTAACATGTTATTAATTCATTGGTTTTTAAAAGATAATAAACTCTTATAAGTTCATACAAGAGAAAATACTTTGGTTGCAATATTAAATTTGATAATTCTATACAAATAAACTGGTAAATATTTCAATATTTCTTAAGTTATATTTACTATTTTGGATTTTCAAGATAAAACTCTTCTTTAACTCAAGTCAGTTAAAAAAAATTATCCTTCCAATAACTACACTTCCTAGATTCAGTTGTTTTCCTCTAGTTGTTTTCTTCTACTTGCTTTCCTTTAGTTATTTTTTTTTTCTGAATGTTCCATGAATACCTGTAAGGAGTGTGCACTGCTTCTATAATTGCTTGCTGCAAAAAAAAAAAAAAAACGTGTTGACAGCTATTTTCATGAAAATCCTCTTCGATTTCTTTTTGTTAGCAAAAACAGGCACTAATGTAAGTCTTTTGTAAAACCCAAGTGGCATAGAGTAAACTTTTGAAAAGCAGGGAATACCTAAAGTTTTCAATCCTGTCGCTTTCCCTTAACTATAGAACCTCACCTGTCAGTCTGAGGAAAAGGCTTCCCCCGTTTTATAATTCTTAATTTCAGCCTTCTTTCTCACCTAACCCCAACACCCCTCCTATCTGGTAACCCTCAAAATGTGTTCTATATCTATGAGTTTATTACTGTTTTTTGTTTGTTTGTTTACATTGTTCTTTATATTCTATATGTACATGAAATTATATGGCATTTGTCTTTCTCTATCTGACTTATGCTACTCTAGGTCCATCATGAAATATCTTTTTCCATTCCTTTACTTTCTGTCTGTGCGCGTCTTTTCATCTGAAATGGGTCTCTTGTAGGCAGCCTATGTAATGGTCTTGCTTTCTTATCTATTCAGCCACCAAAACAATTGATTTTCATTTGAAGTACTTTTTGATAGATAGGTAGTAATTGCCATTCTTTATTTATATTTTTGATACATATTTTTTTCTTCTTCTTAAAAGTCCTTCCCAAATTTCCTGTACTACTGGCTTGGTGGTGATAAATTCCTTTAGCTTATTTTTGTCTGGGAAGCTCTTCATCTGCCATTTGACTCTAAATGATAGCTTTGCTGGGTAGAGTAATCTTGGTTGTAGATTGTGGATTTTTATCACTTTGATTATTTTGCACCAAGCATTCTGGCCTGCAAAGTTTCTGTTGAGAAATTGGATGAAAATCTCATGAGATCTCCCTTGTAGATAACTGATTGCTTTTCTCTTGCTGTTTTTAAGATTCTCTCTTTATATTTAACCTTTGGCATTTTAATTATGATGTGTCTTGGTATGAGCCTCTTTGGGTTCATCTTGTTTGGGACTCTGTGAACTTTCTGGGATTGTCTATTTACTTCACTAGATTATGGAAGTTATCCATCGTTATTTCTTCATATAGGTTTTAAATTTCTTGCTCTCTCTCTTCTCTTTTTGGTATCCCCTATGATGTGAATGTTTTTACACTTGATGTCTCAGAGACTCCTAAAACTATCCTCATTTGTTTGGATTCTTTTTTCTTGTTGCTGTTCTGATTTCATGTCCTCCACTACCCCATCCTCTAAATTGATAATTTAATCTTCCCCTTCATCCACTCTGTTGATTCCCTCTATGAGCTCTTCATCTCAGATATTGTATTCTTCATTTCTGACTTGTTCACTTTTGTATTTTCTATTTCATTTTTATGTTTTCTATCTGTTTTTAAAGTTCATTGAGCGCCCTTATAACCAGTGTTTTGAACTTTGCATCTGGTATATTGCTTGTCTCCATCTTGTTTAGTTCTTTTTCTTGAACTTTGTTTTGTTCTTTCATTTGGGACATGTTTTTTTCTCTCCTCATTTTGGCTGCCTCCCTGTGTGTTTCTATGTATTAGGTAGGGCTTCTAAGTCTCCCAGTCTTAGTAGAGTGGCTTTATGTAGTAGATGTCCTGTGAGGCCCAGTGGCACGGTATTCCCTGGACGCCTGAGCTGGGTGCTCCAGTTATGTTTTATGGATTGTGTGTGCCCTCCTCCTGTACTTGAAACTTTGTTGCTGTTTGCACATCAGTAGAAGAGATTAACCCTTGGGCTGCTTGGTTGTGAAGACTGGCCATGACCAGTGGAAGAGTTGTGTGATGGCTGACCCTGTAGAGCAGGATTCACGTTAGCCAGGTTCTGATGTCTTCCCTGTTTGCCCTTAAGGTGTGTCCTACTCAGATGCAGCCGTGAGTGATCCTCCAGGTCCATCACTGGTCCAAGGGCCTCCTGGGAGGAGTCCAGTTGCAGGTCAAATTCAGCCACATCCTATGCACTACTGGGGCCACCTGTTAAGAGTCACCAAGCAATCCACAGATGGTCCCCACCCATGCTGGGCTTATAGGTTCCTTGAGAGGCCAAGCCAAAAACTGAGGCTTGGCTGCCAATAGTGCTGGGTTTGGGGACACTCAGCAAAAGGTATGGAGCATGCCGAGACCAGATGCTGCTTCACTGGGTTTTGTGAGCCTTTGAGACATTTTAAGAAAGTCCATAGCAAGAGCCAAGATAAGCCATTTGTATGGAATAAACCACTGGAAGTGGTTTGGGTGGGCTCACAAGTTGGGAGAGGCAGTCTCAGGGAATCACCTGAGCAGAGTGATCAGTGTTAGCCAAGTTGATGGTGACTCAGATATGGTGGCACCTGCATCTACATATTGGGAAGGAGGAGAGCTCAACAAGGCAACAATGGATACTGCCAGCACTTCTGTGTGGGAGAAAGCCACCCCTCTAGCCCTCACTCCAAAGCCAGACAAGTCTGTTCCTCCTTCATATGTCCCTGGCCCTCCTCAAGCAGCTGCCCCAGTGCTCAAGCTCAGAGCAAGTGTGTCTGTCAATGAGTAAGTCTGGGCAGGAGCCCTTCAAGAGGAATGTCTGCAACTGCTGCCACCCTCTGTCTTACTCATCCACAATCTCTGCTGGTTTTCACAGCCAGAATTTGTGGGGACTTCTCTTCCCAGTACAAGATGCCTGGGCTAGGGAGTCCAATGTGAGGCTGAGACCCCTTGCTTCTCAAGTTGGGGAGGGGTGTCTAGATCCAAGATAACCTTTCTCATTCTGGATTGTTACATGTAGTTGTCAGACCAGATTGTTTTGCATCTCCGCCCCTTCTACCAGTTTGAGATGACTTTTTAATTTTGTCTGTAGTTGTAGGGTTTCTGTTCAGCTATACTTCAGGCAACTTCACAATTATTGCTCTGTAGTTTTATTATAATTTTGGCGTGCACAGCCATTATCTTCTACATCTTTTGACTGGTTTAGGGGTATATTCTTAGAAAAGATATTATGACATTAAAAAGTGTGCTCTTGTTTAAGGCATTTGATATATACAGACAGCCCTTGACTTATCAATGGTTAGACATAATGTTTTTTTTTTTTTTTTACATTATCATGGTGTAAAAATAATATGAATTCAGTAGAAACCATACTTCAAATTTTGAATTTTGATATTTCCCTGACCTAGAGATATGTGGTATGCTACTCTCTCATGATGCTGGGCAGTGGCAGCAGGCCACAGCCTCCTAATTATCCTCACAATCATGAGGGTAAACAACTGATATTCTACAGTTTTCAATTTTGCCAACATTTTTTTGAATATTGTGTTTTGTGTTTTCACATCCCATGATATCTACAAAACACCCATCTGTGTCGCCTACTTTTGTTCGAAAGAAGAGGAAGACTATGTCTCTTGAGATGAAACTTAAGATAATTGCCCATCTGTAGGCATGTTCAAAATAGGCTAAGCTAAGCTATGATGTACAGCAGGTTAGATGATTAAGAGCATTTTTTTTTAAAGAACTATATATTAGCTCACAGATTTGTATGTCAGAAGTCTGTTTGCAATATGTTTGGATTCTCTATTCAGGGTATAACCAGTCTGAAAGCAAAGTGTCAGCTTTGCTGAGTTCTTATCTGGAGGCTCTTCCAATGCTCATTCGCATTGTTGACAGTACCTTGTTCTTTGCAGCTGTAGGACTGAGATCTCATTTCCTTGCTGGCTATGGATTAGGAGCCACTCTCAGCTTATAAATATGGCCTATATTCTTTGCCACATGGCCCCCTCTGTACTCAAAGCCAGCTATGAAGATTATCCTTCATGTCCAGTATCTCTTACCTTCCAATCTCCCTGACTTCTCTCTTATTTTTAGACATGGATTTAAAGGATTTGTGTGGTTAGTTCAGGCACATCTGAATAATCCACCTTTCTTAAGTCAACTTTCTTTTTTTAAAATTATTTTATTTATTTTTATTTATTTATTTATTTTTTGTTACTCTGTCTGTAGGTTCTACATACACTATTAGAGGACGATCTGAGAAGTAAACCCTTGGAACTACCCTTTCTCTGTTAGAATGGTGGTATTATTTTGAACGATATTTTTTTTGCCATTACCTCACTTCACTTAGGATTCATTAACCTGCAGACCTGCATGGACTTGAGACCAGTGTGGATTTTGACAATGATTCCTCACAAGATACGTAAGTGTTTTATGTGCATGGGAAGAAACATGTTTATGAGGCATGAATCATGTCCTTGGAAAATGTTGTCTACTAGAAAAGACAAGACA
>NW_006440149.1:280837-303042 GCF_000325575.1 Pteropus alecto | reverse complement strand
ACCATTTATTGAAGAGGCTTTTCTTTCTCCACTGTATGTTTTTGGCTTCTTTGTTGAAAATTATTTGCCCATATAAACATGGGTTTACTTCTGGACTCTCAATTCTGTTTCACTGTTCTGTATGTCTGTTTTGCTGTCAGTACCACGCTGTTTTTGATTACTGTCGCTTGTAGTATAATTTGAAGTCTAGCAGAGTGATGTGTCCAATGTTCAGTTTTTTCTCAGGATGGCTTTGGCAATTCAGGGTCTTTTGTGCTTCTATACAAATCTGATGATTTTTGTTCTATTTCTTTAAAAAAATGCTGATGGTATTTTGATGGGGATTGCCTTAAATCTGTATAATGCTTTAGGTAATAAGGTCATTTACACTATGTCGATTCTTCCAATCCAAGAACACAAAATGTATTTCCATTTCTTTGTATATTCTTCAATTTCTTTTAATAGTATCTTATAGTTTTCATTTTAGAGGTCCTTCACATGTTTCATTAGATTTATTACTAGGTATTTTATTCTTTTTGTTAGAATTGCAAAAGGAATTATTTTTCCACTTCTTTTTCTGACACTTTATTATTAGAGTACACTTTGGATTTTTGAACATTGAGTTTGTGTCCAGAAACTTTACTATATTTGCTTATTGTTTCTAATAGTGTTTTTGTGGAGTCTTTAGGGTTTTTTATAGAGAGAATAGTGTTATCTGCAAATAGTGACAGTGTTACTTCTTCATTTCTTATTCGAATGTCTTTTATAACTTTCTCTTAGCTGATTGCACTCGCTAGGACCTCCAATGTTATATTGAATAACAGTAGTGATAATGAACAGTCTTGCCTTGTTCCTGATCTTAGATGGAAGGTTTTTAGTTTTGCACCATTAAGTATAATGTTGGCTGAGGGTTTGTTATATATGGCCTTTATGATGTTAAGTTACTTTCCTTCTATACTGATTTTGTTAAGTGTTTTGATCATAAATGGATTCTGTATCTAGTTGAAGGCTTTTTCTGCATCTATTGATATGATCATATGATTCTATTTTTTAAATTTGTTTATGTGGTGTTTCACATTAATTGATTTGCATTTTTTGTACTATCCCTGTGCCTCTGGGATGAAGCCCACTTGACTGTGGTATATGTGGATTTTTTATTTATTACATTTGCAACTTATAGTAGCTTTATTTAGATGTAACCCCATTGTAAGTTGAGGAGCATCTGTATAACAATATAAACTTTCAGAGAAATTATACAAGTTCATATACAGTAAAAAATATCTGAATTTGTGTCATATTGCTATTATGATCACTATTAAGAGAGAACAGTTTATATTATGACTGTTAGTAAAGTGTATATTTTTTGCAAGTTATCTCTTAATGTTTCTTACACATTATTCCACTAGGGTTTTAAAGTTTTTATTACTTACTAGTATGGTTATTTTATACATTATGAATAGCAATCATCATTTACATTTTTTTTCCAAAATGTCATGTGCTATTCATTTTCAGATATATTTTTTTTTAATATTTGGAATTTCTAACTGATAATCAAATGTACTGATTTTCCTTTATGCTTTCTTATATAATTACAAGTTTTTTTCCCATCAGGTAAATACTTAGCTATATTTACCTTTAGATGTTATTGACATTTCTTAATATATATATGTATATATATATACATGTATGTATATACGTCTATACATGTATGTATATATATGTATAGACATATATACATGTATATACATATATACGCATATATGTCTATACATATATACATATATGCATACATGTATATACATATATACATATATGCATATACATATATACATATATGCATATGTCTATACATATATACATATATGTCTATACATATATACATATATATGTCTATACATATATACATATATATACATATATATGTATACATGTATACACATGTATATATACATGTATATATATATTTATTTATATTTATATTTTATGTTTCTTTAACTCTTATGCAATTTATTTTGTTGTGTTCTGTGAGATGAAAGTATAATAGCACTTTTTAAAAAATAAATAATACATTGCCCAATCACATTACCTAAGCACCTCAGTGTCAAAATTATTTAACATTTTTAAAACATAAAAACTGAAAACATAAAATCTCTCAATAGGGAAATTACTAAATGCTACACAATAGCAAATATAAATTATTACGGAATAAAGGACACAGTTTACCATTTTTTGAAGTATTTTAAAGGCATGGGGACATTCTCTGATATAATGTTAAATAAAAACATCAAACATAAAAATATTTATACATGTCTTAGTTCATTCAAGCTGCTATGACAAAATACAAGACCGGGTAGCTTACAAACAACATAAATTTATTTCTCACAGTTCTAGAGGCTGGAAGTTCAAAATAAGGGTGTCAGCATAGTCAGGTGAGGAACTGCTTCCAGGTTGCAAACTTCTCATTCTATCTTTACAGGGGGGAGAGAGGCAGGATCTCTCTGGGTCACTTATATAAGAGCATTAATCCCATTCATGAGGTCTATACTCTCATGACCTAAGGACCTCCTAAAGGCCCCACCTCCTAACACCATCGCATTGAGAATTATGATTTTGACATGTGAATTTGAAGGTAGGGGAGAAGACACAAGTATTCAGACCATAGCAACATAGACAACTTCTATTACCTAATATCAAAAGTAGAAGGAAATATACCAAAATATGAACAATTATCATTATAGTATATAATAATATAACAATAATACATATTGTTGGATTGTGTGTTTTTCCTTGTGTATGTTCTGCATTTTACAAGCTACATTTAATAGTATGCATTATTTACACCATTTGAGGGCATTAAGAAAAATTAATTTTTTAATAACAGCTGAAAGTAAATCAAACTGGGCAGGGACTCAGGTGAAAAAGATTTTTAGTTTTAATGGATACAAGATTAACATAAAAGAATTCGCAGTGTCAATCAGCTATCCAGACATCTACATTAACAGAAATATAGTGTCCCATTCATGAGTTGCTATAGTCTGGCACATTTCTGTAATGGCTGGTCAACAAAAATGATACTGCATTTGTTTCTGGGTTCTGTGTTTTAAAGAGTATTAAAGAACTAGAAAGCATTCAGAAAAGGTTTACCAGAATAGTTAAGATTCAATGTATGTATGTTAAAAGAACCAAGGATGTCAATCAGGACAAGACTAGACTAAGGCAAATTCATTTTCAAATGTTTGAAGACTGTCTTAAGCAAGAGACAGTTTTCTGTCACCCCTCATCACCTTCCACCAAAAAAGACAGAACTTAAACCAAACTTAAATAAACAAATTTTACTACAGTGATTTCAGTTAGAAACTAAATAGTCACCTTTCAAGATCACTATGAAAGATTCCTGTTTTAGGTGACAAGATGGATTGGATGACCTAAAATGTTTATTTCAACCTTGAGATTCTCTGACTCTAAGATTATCTAATCACTTTTACTTGGAGTAACATACTTTTTGTATCATTTACTATCATTCAGAACATGTCAAATTCAAATTTGACTTCCTCATTCATATGGAATTTAAATCTGTTTTTAGGCTAAAAATTGTAATGTTCTTATAATAAAATATGTCTGTATACTGATACTACAAAAGAGTTTCCAAAAAGGTAAAAATTTAAGTTAGAAAATGTTTTCTAATTTCATAATGAAAAGCTCTGCATAGTCATTCAGATAATTGTATTTCAATTAATATGAGTTATTTATTATGATACTGTTCACTTGATACTAATGCTCTATACATGAAAGAAAATATGAATTATAGACAAACTTATAGTACAATAACACCACCATGATTGTTCTCATAATTCAAAGGGAGAAAATATTATTATGATTTAAGAATTAAATGTCACTCAAACCTATTTTTATTATGATGAAAGGTGTATAATTATACTGCTTGAAAAGCATTCAGTCCAATGACATTAGACAAAATAATACAAAACAAGGGTTCTAATAATGAGAACTTCAGTTATTTATGAATTTGGCATAAAACTTCTTTATTCAATCAGAACTGTGTCTGATTTGTTAATGTGTACCCAGGTGACAGGTTCATTCTGAGTCATTTCAAAGCATATTGAACTATGAGTATTACTGAATACTAATGGATATCAGGATAATCACAGGATGGTTAGATATAGCCAAATCAGCCATTGTGAAAACAAGAGTTCTGATGTCTTGACTAGGCTAAGCTGGACACATAAATTAATTCACTAATCATTAACAAAGTTTCTAATATCTGCCATCTATACTTTAAGGATGGTACAAATGTTATTCCTTCTATCAAGCAGTTTACAGTTTAATCAACATAAGATTTATAAACAAATAAATAATGCAGGGTACTAGGTGATAAAAAATAGAGGGAAATTAAAGTGTTTTAATTGTTCAGAGGAGGGAAATATCACTTTTGGGTAGGAGGAATGTGAAGGAAATAGTATTTGAGTTAAGCCTAAAAAATATATTTAGGATTTGAACATGGAGACATAGGAGGACAAAAGAAGAAATTATTCTAAAAGATGGACTATGACACACACACACACCCACACACACACACATCCTGATGAGAAGTAGAAAACATATTTAGTAACCATGAGTAGTGCTGCATGGCTGAAGTGAATAGCAGGAAGGAGTATACTAAGAGATTAGATGAGAATGATAATTTTGGAGCAGACTTTGGGAAGCTGGGGTACCTAGAGTGCATTACTAAACAAATTGAAAATTTTGGGTACTGAGGAGCTTCTAGGGATTAGACAACTAGTGAAAATAGGATAACTCATCTCCCAGAAATGACTTCACTGTATGTGTGACAGGAGGAGTAGATGGGCAAGTATTGTTCTTTCATAGGCTCCCAAACACTCGTTATTGGCTACAATTCCTATTCAAGGATAGCTTTGATTTTGGAGGGAGTTTAGGACTAATCAGAGTGTATTTTAAAGCTCTGTGCTAAGAAGAAATCTAGTTTGCTTCTTTCTATCCAAACCCCAGCACTTTTATTTGACATAGTCATGTATAATGATTAGTGAGTGGAATAGTATGTATAAGTTCAGAGAAATGAAAGTAACATTAACATCAGATTAAATATGATGGACAGAAAGGGAAATCTTCAGCCAAACAAGATAATTTACTATATGGCTTTAAAAATGTGCTTTGTCATATTATCTGTGTTTGCTCCTTTTAATGAATGTAGGCAGCTGACAGCTGCCTATATTTTGATTAAGGAATGAAAATAAGGCTAAGGTCTAACTTCACCTCAGTTATTACATAAGTAGTCAATTTCTGCTTGAACTAATTTCTGCATTTTGACATATATCGATGACACCTCACCAGAATTGTTGGAATTGAATTACTAGTATACATAAAGTCTATGACACATCATTCACAGAGATAACATATACAATAAATAATGGTAATATAATTACAAAGCAAGTATCAGGTTGATTACTTTTAAAAAAATACATATTGGGCACTTAGCTTCTTGCCTACCATTGACTATGGAGTACAGCAATAAAATGGATTTTAATAAAATAACCATAAATTTATTTTGAAACCAGTACACTTTTGAGAAAAAAAGGCATCACTATTAAATGGTAATTGAATAATAAATGGTAAACATGCACTGCTCCAAGAAAACTGAGATTCATGGTCATTCTATATTTTAAAATATAGTATGTAGTTTCATGGATTTGGCATGTCAAAACTCTCAGTGTGCAAAGTGGCATATGATCAAACACAAGATAATGCAAGTTGTGGGGAAAAGAGTTCTGAGAAGGAACTATGATATCTGAGAAAGTAAGATTTGAAATTTGAACAGATGAGAAACTTTTGACTAGGCACAGACACCAAGGTAAAGTAAAGGTAGAAACTTGAAGAAGACTTTAATTAAAAGTGAAAAGGTAGAAGTGAAGTGGATGTGAGAGGAAGCCTGAGGAAGTATGCCTGACCTGAGTCTATGCTTATTTTAGTGGAATAGATATCCAAATAGTTCTTTAAAGGATGACTCCATTGACTCCTATTGGCTCTCCTTGAAAAAGCATTCTTAAAAGATAACACTTCTACTTCTCCTTGTAAGAAGTAATTTCCCTCTTTAGAAAACCAACTCCAATTATGGATTTCATGCATGTCAGACTCAATAAGCAGGGATATGATTATATCAGAAAGTGGTATGCAGTGCATGCACTTTAAAATTACTAGGAGAATAAAAAAAATAGTTTGCAATCTTTATGTAAATCAGTAAGTTTTTCTGCCTCTATCACTCCTACTATGGCAAGAAAAGTGCAAACTCCATCCCTTTGGAGAGAAATGGCTGATGAAATATTAAAGATTACTAACAAAGTAAGCAGTATGACTCAGATTGTAGAGAGCTGTGGGATTGAGATGGTGAACAAATTTATTCAGCGACAGGGAAAGTTATTCAGATGTTTTAAAGCATATAACACTACCTCTGTAAACTGCAAGGAGCCTTTGGGAGTGAGGTGGCATGGGCAATGGTGGGGCATTTGAAAGAAGGGGGGTGTTTTATTAGGATTAAATAGTAAGTGAAAGGAGGGGGAATTTCAATGAAAAGCTCACAGCATATGCACAGAGTAGCGTGAAAGCCACAATTTCCTCCCTAAACTGGTCACATTTCCCTCAGTCTTGCCTTTATAACCATTACAGGAATGGATTTAAGCAACACATGTTCCTCATTACAAGGCTGCAGTGCTGAGGCTTTTATATTACATGCACATGTGACTGAGTAAAGTGGATTTTATTTTAAAAAGCAAATAGTGAGAACAGGACATTTCCAGAGGTAGCTGAAACAAGGTCATTCCAAGACAATTTTACCCATTTTCTGGATTTTTGTTTTAGGCTGTCTTAGTTTGGCTGCTATAACAAAATTCCATTATTAAGTGGCCTAAACAACAGATATTTATTTTCTCACAGTTCTGGAAGCTGAAAGTCTGAGATTAAGGTGCCAACATGGTTAGGTTCTGGTGATTTCCTGCTTTTCAGGCAGCCACCTTCTCATTGTCTGCTCATATAACCTTTCCTCAGTGGATGCATGTGAAAAGAGGGAGCTCTGGTGCCTCTTCCTCTTCTTATAAGAACATTGGTTCCATTATGGGGGTTCTTTCCTCATGACCTCATCTAATCTTAATTATCTCCCAAGGGCTCCACCTCAAAATACCATTACATTGAGGGTTAGAGCTTCAACATATGAATTGGGGGGGCACACAAACATTTAGTCTATAACAGAGACTTAGTTGGTAACAGACTCTTGGGGAAAGGTTAGAAGGAAGCCACTGTCTCTTGTCTCTTAATTGTAGAATCAACAAGTGTCCTATCCTCTCCAACCTTCCATGAACTTGAGGGTAATTTACCTTTTACCTCTGCCAAAGACGAGAGAGAGAGAGAGAGAGAGAGAGAGAGAGAGAGAGAGAGAGAGAGCGCTCTAGCAGGGTACCTATCATGTTCAACAAGCTGAGGGACTTATGTTCAACAAGAATGTCTAAAGTAGCCACCACATATCATGTCTGGTAATCCCTTTGCAAGGATGACTTCGGGGTAGGGGAATGCTACATATGCATTTTTAGTACCTTAGTTTGCTTGCGTTGGTATAACAAAAATGCCATAGACTGGATGGATTATAAACAACAAAAATTTATTTCTCACAGTTCTGAAGGCTGTGAAGTCCAAAATCAAGGCATTTGCAGAATTAATATCTGTTGAAAACTTGCTTCCAGTTCATATATGGCCATCTTCTTGCTGTGTCTTCACAAGGGAGATGAGATGAGAAAGTTCTCTGGGGTCTCTTTTATAAGGGCACTAATCCCATTCATGAGGGCTCCACTTCCACGACCTAATCATATCCCAAAGGCCCTACCTCCTAATACCATCACATGGGGATTAGGTTTCAACATATAAACTTGTGGGGCAGGGGACACAAATATTCAGTCTATAGCATGTGATATTCAAATTGTGCTGTTATTACCTTCTACCTTCAACTCTGGGAAGGTCTCATTATCATTATTACAAATCTACCACATAATATATAGGCCATATGCCAAAGGAGAGATTCTTCACATGAGTAAATTTCAACATTATTGAAGAGATAAAATTGGACAACATACATTAATCAGAAAATATACCCATTTTTATAAGTGAGAAATCTGAGGCCTTCAGTGACTTATTTGAGGTCAAGAAATAAGTTATCAAGGAAACACAAAGAATAATCCAGGCCTCCTGAATCCTAGCAGAGTTCCTTTCTTCAAAAGAATGCTACTGACCTGAAAGCTCAAAACACTCCTAGGGCCTCCTTTGACAGGTATTCTCTTATAGGCTATAAAGGTAACAAAGGTCATTTTTTATAAAGGAAATTGAATTAAAAAAATAAAACTGTTGATATTTCTCAAAGATTTGTAATTCAGTTATATCTGTCACAGTGAATAACTCATGCAACAAGTGAAACAGGTGAGAGTCCAGAGAGTAGACTGAGCCATCCTGACTTCAAATTATTCAAAGGCAAAAGAGAAGTTTCATTATTATTTTAAAGGATGTTAGAGGATTTTTATGGTACTGTTGCAGAGTACCAGTAGGTTAAGAAAGCCAAAGAATAGGCATCTTTTATGACTCTGAGGATTTAACAAGGAGGGAAACTGGGGGTGTTAAGGTATAAGTTTGCTCTGCAAATGACCAACTGAGCTTTATTGTAAAACAATTAATTGTTATTAGTAAATATGTTAAATACATTTAAAATTCTGTTGCTTTTATGTAAAACCATGAGCTTTCTAGAGTACCCTTCATTAAATTAAACTACTGACTTGGGTTGAGGCCCTGCTAGGCTATGCAGATCATATACATTAGCAAAATTCAAGTATTGTTTTTTTTCTTTTATTGACACTCACTAATGTTTAATGAACTAAGAGGACCACCAGTTCAAACAAACATGAGGAACGTCAACATCAGAGGTATAAATATGCACCTAACTAATTTAATAATTATTTTCCTCTGGTTTCAAATAAATCAAATATAGTGTTTATAAAGTAATAAGGTAGATGTATAATAAATATAACATCTAGTTTCAACACACACATACAAACACAAACAAGAATATTAGACCTCTAGGAACTTCAGCCTGGAACCTAGAAACAAACAAACAAACAAACAAATAAACCTAAGGTAGTTCTCATAAAGCCCAAGTATTTTATACCATAGAAGTATTTCATCTCTTGCTCAGATTAATATATTGCTATATTGATAGTAATATAGATATCCACATACATCTCTCTATATACATAAATATGCATATATATATATATATAATCTTTTTAGACAAGCAAAATAAACTTACTCATTCTCCAAACTGTGGAAGATTAGAAATAGGAAATTAGAAGCTACAAGCAAGTAAAAAAAGTTGTCATTTCAGGTTGACATACCACAGTAAAAAATGACCTTCTCGTAGCAAGCTAGATGATAAAACCTCTAAGACTATACCCAAGCAATTAAAAGCACTGCAATTTGGGGTCATTTGGAGTATGGATAACATATCGCAATAAACACCAAGGGCATGATAATGTGTTACATGGCCTGATATTCAAAGGTTATATTGATTAATTTATTTAATCATCAAGCAAAAAAATTTATATTCTGTTAGATTTTCTTTAATATCTTTGCTGTGAATTTGTATAAAGTATAATTAATTTCTTGCTGCCTTTATAAACATTTCAGTTATGAAAGAAGCACATTTATATGTTTTGAAAAATTAACATTTTTAGAACATCTCTGTTGATAATGCTAGATTAAAAGAAAATTGTCATATGTATATGTGTTTGAGAAAATAAATGTAGATTCTTAATAAGGAGAAAGAAATATAACTTGGCTGTTTGGATAAACAGATGTAAGGCTGGCCATTCCTAGGTTGTGAGGTAGTAGGGTATATTTTTTGTGGAACATTTGATTGTATAAACGACTGAATTTTAAAACATATATTTTAAATTCAATGGGTCCATATGAAGTATAGTGATTTTTTTGATGAGTATTCCGAATATTGGATAAATAAAGTAGATTTAGAACAATGGATAGAGAAGATATACTTTTGTGTTTTTTTATTATTCAAAAAATACATGCGAAGGATCTTAGTGTGTCCAGGCACTATTTCTTTCTGTTCAGGTCTAAACACAATTGGTTTATGTATTTCATGGTCAAACGTGCCATCACTGGTTAATTTCATATCATCATGAAAAAACCATAGCAATACTGGTATTATTCACAATACCATAGCTCTTCACAACTAATTTATTATAAAATAATGTAGATCTTCTTGCTTCTGCAGTCCCCTAATGACATTTATTTAATGCTGGTTATACCATCACTCATGACACTACATTATCCATCTTGCTTCTTCTGAATACTGGTTTCTAGTGACTCTGTTTTAAGTCGTTACTGTACCCTGTTGACGATGATCCCAAATGCAAGTCTTGCCCTGATTATGTAGAAAAATGTGAGCAATAATGTTTTTCTGGTCATGTTAAATTTATCATCCAGAGTGTTATAGCATAAACATAAAAATACATCTTCCAATTACATCTTCATTTAAACTTGTCAGGCCATAATCATTACAAAATAAAATTTATCAGAAAGTACTGAAAATTCTCCCTCTAAAATATATTCAAAATCTAACCACTCCTATCTGTCTCGTTTTCTATAATCCTAATCCAAGCCACCATCATTTCTCACTTAAGATACTAGCACTCAATATCCCACAACACGTTTCCCCAATTATACTCCTGTTTTTTGTTTGTTTGTTTGTTTTTTGTTTTTGTTTGTTTTTTCTCCCTTCTAGATTGAACCAGTAGCTCAGTAGTCACTCAGCTGCATGGTTCCTAGCACATGGTAGGCACTTGGTAAACACTTGCTCAATAAGTGGAAGGACAAGTTGTTTAGAGAAGGCCCTTAGAGATCATATGGTTCAGTTCAGGTCTCTTATTTCCCAGACTTGTGCCCTTTCTACCACACAGATGAAGGATGTTGCATCATTTCCCCAAGTGCTAGTTATAAAATGTTCTCAAGTGTTGTTTTGAGTGCTGTTAAGGTCATTTAAACAGGCAAAGCCTCTGCCATCTAAACTTATCTAATATTTTATTCTCACCTGACTTCTACTTCTAGTTCCAGGGAAAAGTCACAAAATATTAGAGCCAGAGGAATCTTAGTTGAATCCCTTCATTGAAAAGGTCTTTTTCACTCTAAATATAATATAATTACATTAGAGAAAATTTGGAAAGTATGAATAAGGAAATCTTTATTCTTACCAACTGTTGGTATTTTGGTGTTTCCTGCATATCAGTTTCACTATATCATAACAATCATTGTATGTGAACAAATTTATATTTATTCACGTTATAAGTATATTGCAATGTCATCTTCATTTTTTCACCTAGTTTTATTGAAATATAATAGAAAATTAGTTTTTTTCATATTTACATTGTACAATGCAATGATTTTTTTTTCAATTATAGTTGGCAAACAATAATATATTAGTTTTGGTTGTACAGCATAGTGATTAGAAACCTAGATAACTCGCAAAGTGATCACCCCACTAAATCTAATATTCCTCTTCCCCCTTACATATTTATTACAATATTGTTAACAATTTTCCTTATGCTACAATTTATATCTCTATGTCTATTTTGTAACTACCCATTTGTGTTTCTTAATCCCTTTGCCTTTTTATGCCAGCTCTCCTTCCATCTAGTAGCCCTCAAAATATTTTCTGTATCTATGAGTTTATTTACATTTTTGTTGTTGTTTATTATGTTCTTTAGATTCCACATGTACATGTACATGAAATCATGTGATATTTGTCTTTCTCTATCTGATTCATTTCATTCAACGCAATACTCTCTAGGTCCATCAAGGCAATATCTTTTTCCATCTCCTTCCTTTTAGTCTGTGTGTGTTTTAATTTGAAGTGAGTCTCTTGTAGGCAGTATATATAGGAGACTTGATTTTTATTCATTTAGCCACTCTATCTTTTGGTTGGAACATTGAATTCTTTTCCATCTGAGGTACTTGTTGATAAGAATGTAGTTATTACAATTCTTTCTTCATGTTTTTGATACGTGTTTCTTTTTTTTTCTTCTTAAAGAAGTCCCTCCAACATTTCCTATAATGCTGGCTTGGTGTTGATAAATTCCTTAGGCTTATTATTGTCTGTAAAGCTCTTTACAGACTGCTTTATCAGTCCTTCAACTCTAAAAGATAGTTTTCCTGAGTAATCATGGCTGTAGGTCCTGGGTTTTCATCACGTTGAATATTTTGCACCAAGTCTTTCTGTCTTACATAGTTTCTTTTGAGAAATCAGCTGCCAGTCTTATGGGTGCTGCCTTGTAGGTAACTAACTGCTTTTCTTTTGCTATTTTTAAGATTATCTTTGTATTTAAACTTTGGCATTTTAATTATGATGTATCTTGGTGTGGGACTCTTTGGGTTCATATTTTCTGAGATTCCTATTGTTTATGTCTATTTCCTTTATCGGGTTAGAGAAGTTTACATCATTATTTCTTCAAATAGCTCTTCAACTTCTTGTTTTCCTTCAGGTACCCCCATGACTCAGTTGTTTTTACATTTAATTGTGTCCCATAGGCTCCTTCAATTATTATTATAGTCTTGGTTTCTTTTTCCTTGCCAATCTGATTGAGGGTCCTTGTCTTCCCCATCCTCTATATCAATGGTTCTATCTCCTTCTTTATCGACTCTGTATATTCCATCGAATATATTCTTCATCTCAGATAACGTGTTCTTCATTTCTGACTGGTTCCCTTTTACAGTCTCTATTTTATGTTTATCTCTTTGTTAAAGTTCTCACTGAGTTCATCTATACTTCTCCTAAGTTCATTGAGCATCTTTATAACCAGTATTTTGAACTCTGCATCTGTTAGATTGCTTGACTCCATTATTCCTGGACTTCTGTTCTGTTCTCTCATGGTTTCTGCTTCTTTGTCTTCTCATTTTGGCTGCCTTTCTGTGTCTGTTTCTATATACTAAGCAAAGCTCCTAAGTCTCCCAGTCTTATTAGCATGGCTTTGTGTATTAGGTGTCCAGTGGCACAGTCCTGGGAGGGGTTCAGCTGAAGGTTAAATTTAGCCCCAGCTGTGCCCCTCTGGGCCCACCTGTTAAGATTAGGCAAGCAATCCACAGATTCTGTGCTCATAGTTGCCTCAAGGGGCCATGCCAGAAACTGAAGTCAGCTGCCACCAATGTGAGTCTTGGCATTGCTCACCAAGGAGCACCAGACTCCCTGAGGACACAACTGGATGTGGCTTGGATGGGGCTGAGAGTTGTGGGAGGTGGAGAGTCAGGGAATCCTCTGGGTGTAGGGACCTCTGCTATCTAGTTTGATGATGTCTCAGCTGTGGCAGTGCTGAGTCTGCATGCTTGGGAGTGAGGAGGGCTCAACAGAGGAACAATGGATACTTCTGCCTAGGAGAGTGCCTCGCCTCCAGCCCTCACTTCGACAACTTGGTGCCCCTCTGTAAGTCCCTGATGGCCAGTGAGCAGCCACCCTAGTGCTGGTGCTCAGAGAAAGCAGGTCAACAACTGCGAAATTCCACTCATGGACACGCCCATTGAAGAGGTGTCTACAGTTATTGGCTGCAGCTGCTGCAGCCTCTGTCCCACTCAGCCATTCAGGACTGGCAGTCTTGCATCTTCACCCCCTCTTACCTTCAACAGTTGTGGGGGAATTTCTTATTTCTTTTCCTAGTTGTAGTACTTCTGTTCATCTAGATCCCAAATGATTTTGCTTGCTCTTTGCTCCTTGTTTCTGTCACAACTTCGATTTGGTCACAAGAAAGGTGAACAAAGCCCCTATCATCTATGCCATTTCTTTCTACTCCTGTTTCTTTATATTCTTTCTTACACAGCAAACACTCTTGAAACAGATGAAGTCACATTCTGCTTAAAACTGTTTAATGGCTCCTCATCCAAATTTGAATAAAATTCAAATTCTTAACAATGTGCAAAAGAAAGGCCCTGATGATCTGCTGTTGCCTACCTCTCCAACTTTGTTTCCTATTTACCCCACTTCATATTATGCTCCATATGTATTTAATGTACACACCTCTACAGGGCCTTTGCACTATTTTCTTTTTTTTTTTTCATTTCCACTCCAAGGATCAATTTCTTATATTTATTTTATTTTCTTCAGAGCACTTATCACTTACTGAAATTATCTTGATTATTACATTGCTTACTGTTTATTTTCTTTCCTTTCTACTAGATGTAAGATCCATGAGAGCAGAAATGTTATCTATAATGCCCATTGTTGTATTCTCTGTGACTAGTGGTAAAGTTAGGATTAGAACTTAGATCCAAAGACTCAATTATTCCTTCAAGAGGCTTAAGTGTTACTTAGAGACACGAAACACAATAAGTATAATGTAGTACAGTCTTCAGTTGGGTACTGATTGTTTGATATGAACTCAAAGTGATAAAAAATATCGAAAAAAATAAACCACTAAGATTAGTATAGCCAGGAGTCTTAAGGGTAGATATCACAGAGGAGATGAATTAAATGTTTTCATTACAGACAGCCAAGACAAACATAAAAGTTAGAAGTAAAATATACATGCCTGGTACCATTATTTTGCATCTAGACAAAATTTACTCTGTAACAATAACTGAAGCAAAAACCTCCCAAATTCTAATTTGTGCTATATAAGTTTTACTCAGTGCTGTTCTATGTTTTCAGCAAAAAAAAAAAATCATAATTCAAGTATTTATATTCTGAAAGATATCAATTTGCAAAAGAACCACTTCAAAAATAGATTTTCTTCTTCCCATGGGACTACCAGAAGTGACTGTGAACTAGAAAGTGACCCTGGATTAATTCAGTCTCCAGTATGCTACAATTAAATGTGATCTTAAGTATATTCAAATGTGTAAATGGGGACATGAAAGGTTCAGGGAGAAAATGATGTTATCATTAACACACAAATCAGTCTCTTGGTTTGCACCAGTCTGTGCAAAAGACATATGCTGTAAATGCATAGGGAATGAGTTATCAGTTGGATGGTGTGGGCTGCTTACAACAGGAGATAGAGCTATAAAGAGCTAAGAGAACTTTTTATAAATATGATCAGACAAGAAAACCATAGAAGCAATAGAATAAACTGTTTTGAGTTATATATCCAGAAACAAAGACCTAAGACGAGAACAGAAAATGTGATAGAAGGAGAAAAAAACATTCCTAGGGTCAGACTTTGACATAGGCAATGTCAGTGGGTGATACTATATACTTGCATTAAGAAAGATGAGTATCATGAGATTTTTCTTATGATTTGACTCAAGATATATCAAATTTGTGATGAGGTTTTTATACTGAACAGTACAGTCAAATGAATTATGTTTGCTAAAAATTTCAAATCTTATGTGTTAAAGACAAAGGATTAACTTGTTATCCTGAAAAAAGAAAGGGAACCTATGCTCAAAGCCTTCAGGCTGCTTCGGGTGATGACTGTGAGATGAAGTGTATCATCTCACTAGACAAAGACTTGTCTGACTTTCCAAATTAGGACAACACATGTAGTGAGATATTTTTAAATAAATATATTGGAGTGTTTTATGTTATTTTAAATAGTATACAATAAGAATGTATCGTTTTTATAAAGAAGAAAATACTAAACATCAATAACTTCACCACCCAGGGATAAACATTGCTAACAATTGGTGTATTTTCTTCCATCTTTTTATTCCTGGTTACCAATATATCCTGTGTCATCCAATTTAAAATACAAAATAAGGTCATATCTCTTCTGATTTTAAGTAATTAAAGTCTGGGTCTCATTTCACAATTTCAATCGTCCATTTGTTCTCCTCGACATTGCTTTCCCCAATATTCTTCAGAATCCTATGGTGGGCACAGTACTTCTATTGACTACTTTAGCAACATTGCATACAATGAGAGGTAGGCAATTTTCCAAATGGAAAGCAAATTGCTGTTTAAAAGGGTGAATGACTAATGAGTGGTCACTAGGTGGCCAAAACAAATGAGCACTGTATTTCCATAGGTTCTCAAGAAAAAGGGACTCTGAATTTCAGGCATTGTATTTTGGGGGTATCACAAGAGGCTACGGCTTTCATCTGAAGAAATGAACTGTATAATACAAATAAAACTAATATTAAGCATATTTTAACTTCTCCTTTGGCCTATTTTGAGGTACAAACTATTTGGGGTATATTTTTCCTCCTCCTGGTTGTAATTATTTTCTTAAACCACAATTTAAAAATAGACTAGGGCTGGACTCCAATGAAGATGGCAGACTAGGTAAAAGCAGGGTTCTCCTCCTCCCAGGTCCACATTGAAATTATAACCAAATCATAAAATAATCAACATGGAGAATCACCTGAAGTCCAGCTGATTGTAACACGTACATCTGATAATATAAAAGAGCCACATTCATGTGGGTAGGAGGGGAAAAATTGTAAATCAGGCTGGACCCACAGCTCCGGGTGTTGGAAGAACACTGGGAGAGTGAGCAAGTTTGCAGAGGCTATTCTGAAGGAGAGGGGTGTCCTGGCCTCATTCAGGGGCTCCCCAGCCCAAGATCCCATCCCAGGGAAGAGGAGTTTCTCAAAACTCTGACTGTAAAAACCAAAGGGGATTCTGGCCATCTGGGTGAGACAGAAGGAGACTGAAACCCTTGACACCCTTGTGAAAGTTCCACGCACAGGCTCCCTCATCTGTGGACACTCACCTGGGGCACTGGTGGTAGGTCAGAGGCTCGCATAATACTCATACTGGGAAAGACTGCATTCATTAATTATCTGGCATCAGAACGAAGACTGGAGAGGCAGCCACCATTAGCTTTAGTCGGGGCAATCTACAGAACTCACCAGCTTAACCATGCAAGCCCCTCCACACAGGGACATTAGGAAGCTCTGGCCTGAAGAGATCAGCCCACCCCACCCAACCTGCAGATTGCCCGGGGCTTTTGTTGCTGGATGGATGCCACACCCTATACCTATTCAGGACCAAACATTCCCAGCTTTGCAGACAGCACTGTGACTGTGCATTTCAGAGACAGTTTCAGGCAGATCACTGCTGCTGTTGCGGATTTTGGCCCACGTACCCAGAAGAACCAAGAGGCACTAAGTGAACTAAGAATCAAAGGAGGTTTAATCAGGAGGTTTAATCAAATCAGCTCCGGCGGGCTCAGAGGAGTCAGTCTCCAGAGTCTGATCCTCGAACAAAGGTAGGCAGGTAGATTTATACATTGATTACTTCTGCATACTTGGCAGTCTTTTGTTTCACAGGCACGGGAAAGGTAGGGTTCCAGGAAGAGGAGGTTAGAAAAATTCCTCCGAGACAGGGTAGCCATCTTTTCTTTACATTTCCCATATCACTGCCAACATGAACTTGGGCAAATCTTGGGGATCTGTGGGCCAGTCCCAGACAGCAGCTGGTCTTACTGTGACCTGGGACTTCTGTGGACATGCCCAAATGGTTACCAAAATTGCAGCAAGACTGAGGATGTATTTATCTAATGGCCATTGTCTCCCTGAGATCCTGCCCCACCCAACCCACAAATTGCCCCAGGTGGCCCATTGACAGTCAAGGACCACTGCCCTGTCCCCTCCACCCCATCTCCCAATCCATACAATCAACAAACTGGCTAGCACAGGGTGGGCATTTCAGGGAAATCAGTTGCAGGTAGACTTCTGCTGCCTGCAAGAGCTGCAATATCCTGTCACGGGATCCCAAGGGTCTGTGGGACCACCCCAGATGGCAGCTTGTCTCACTTTTATCTGTGTCTACAGCGAGAACACCCTGACAGAGAAGTTGCAGCAAAACTGAGGCTACATTGGCCTGATGGCCCTTGTCTCCCTGAGATTCTGCTTCACCCAAGCCACAAAGTTCCTGCAGTCCACTGACAGGCAGCCTCCCCGACCCTAATTCTCTCTGGGATTGCGCATTCCGTGCAGGCAACAGACTTTGGCTGGCACAGTGAGCGCATTTTGGGAAAACAGTTGTGGGCAGACCACTGTTGCCTGTATGAGCTGTAATATCTCCTGAGGGGATTGCAGATATCTGTGAGACCATGGCAACATGAGATATAGTATGGCTTGGGCAAATATCAGGGACTCTGTGGGAGCATCACAAATGACAGTAGGTCACACAGTGATATCTGACTTTGGTGGGAGCCTACAGTCCCAGAGCTGGCAACAAATCTGGTGCTCTGTAGGCCTGAAGGCCTCATGCCTCACTGAAATGATGCCCCACCTAAACCACAAATTACCTGTGGTAAGCCTGCTCCCAGGCAACCCAGTCCCATCCTGTACTTTCCTTGGGTCATGAATTCAACAGCACACAGTTTGTGAGGCCCATGCAGAGTCCATTCATCTTGGAGAAGCATTCGTTGGCATCCACGAACTCATTCCCATGAGTTTCAATAAGTCTAAAAAAGAGTTTGGGTGTTTGCAGGCTGGAGATAGCAAGCGGCTGACCTTGCTACGATTGGAAACTTGTACAGGGAGCAACAGAGACAATGCTGGAATGTAAACTGACAATGTAGTAGTAGAGGGAAATTTAATCCATAGATCCAGGAGACTACTGGGGTCCCTGCACCACACAGCATGCATATCACCCAGAGGCTCTTCCAGTTTCAGAGATTTACAGGCAACTGACATGCAGTGTCAGGCCTTGAGGAGCACTACTCCTTCGGCTAAACTGCCCTAAGTGTGGGACATGGGATAACTGGATGGCCGCCTATAGCATTGTCTCTTCCAATTTCCTGCAAATCCAGGATAGGCAACAACCACCCGAGGATCACTTTGTAGTTCCCATAAGGTAGCCCTGAGTAATCAAAGGCAGAAGCTGACCTTGGCCCACTGGGGAGCCCCTTCCAAGGGGCAAAAACAAAAACAAAAACAACAACAACAACAACAACAATGACAAAAAACTCATCTGGATGCCGGCACTAGATCACAACAGAACAACTCCTGAACAAGTCCCATAAGTGGTAAACACAAAGTGGTTGCAATAAGTACTCAAGCCTGCTAGGGCAAATCCCATTCAGTGAGTCAGTCCCAGCACAGCAACTCTTACCTTGTAAGCACAGCCAGTTCCCACAATTAGTCAACTTGAGCTTTAATTCCATCCACTGATGTATTAACAACAATAAAGGATTGAGGACAACAGAAGATCACACACAGCCCATGCAAAGATCATGTCCAGAGGCTCCAACACAGGCAATAAGGGAGAGTGTGCCACTGGGCCACACAGGACACCTTCCACATAAGGCCATCTGACCAAGGTGGAGAGACAAAATAAATATTCCTGACACATAGAAATGAACACAGAGAGGCTAAAAAAAAATGAGAAAACAAAGAAACATGCCACAAATGAAACAACAGGAGAAAACTCCAGAAAATAAGCTAAATGAAATGGAGGCAAGCACTCTACCAGAGACAGAGTTCAAAATAGTAGCTATAAGGATGCTCAAAGAACTTAGGGGGAGAATTGATGAACACAATGAAAACCTCAACAGAGAGATAGTAAGCATAAAAAAGACATAGAATCCATTAAAAAGAACTAGACAGAAATGAAGAATATAAAGCCGAAATGAAGAACACACTAGAAGAATTCAATAGTAGACTGGATGAAACAGAAGATTGAATCAACGAATTAGAAGACAAAGTAACAGAAAACACCCAATCAGAACAACAACAACAACAATTTTTTTTAAATGAAGATAGTTTAAGAAATCTCTGAGGCACCATGAAGCATAAGAATATCTGGATCATAGGAGTACCTGAGGGAGAAGAGAGAGAGCATGGGATTGAGAATCTATTTGAATAAATAATGACAAATCTTCCCTAACTTGGTAAATAAATTAGATATACAAGTTCAGGAAGCACAAAGAGTCTCAAACAAGAGGAATTCAAACAGATCCACACCAAAATACATCATAATTAAAATGCCAAAAGTCAAAGACAAAGAAAGAATCTGAAAGCAGCAAGAGAAAGGCAGATGGTTATTTACAAGAGTATGCCCATAAAAACGTCTGCTTACTTTTCAATGGAGACTTTTCAAGCCAGAAGGGACTGGCAAGACATATTCAAAGTTATGAAAAACAAGAATCTACAACCATGAATACTCTATCCAGCAAAGTTTTCAATTGAAATGGAAGATGAGATAAAGAGCTCCCCAGACAGGGAAAAGCTTAAGGAATTCATCGGCAACAAGCCGGTGTTACAAGAAATGTTGAAAAGACTTCTGTAAAAAGAGAAGGGGTAAAAAAGAACATAAAAAGAACAAATAAGAATAATAAAATGTTAGTAACTATGTACCTATCAGTAATCACTTTAAATGTAAATGGATTAAATGCTCTAATCAAAAGACATTTCATAGCCAAATTGATAAGAAAACAAGACCCATACACATGCTGTCTCTGAGACCCACTTCAGGTCAAATGACACTCACAGAATGAAAGTAAAGGGATGGAAAATGATGTTTTATGCAAATGGAAATGAAAAAAAAAGCTGGGGTAGTGATACTTATATCAGTTAAAAAGACTTTAAAACAAAGGCTATAATAATGGACAAAGAAGGGTATTACATAATGATAAAGGGATCAATGAAAAAAGAGTTAATAACCCAAGTAAACATATATGCATCTATCATAGGAGCACCTACATACATAAAGCAATTACTGACTGACATAAAAGGAAAGATCAGCAGTACTACACTCATAATAGGAGACTTTAATAGCCATTGACACCAATGGATAGATTTTCCAGGCAAAGAATCAACAAGGAAACAATGGCCCTAAAAGACACAGTAGACCAGATGGATTTAATAGATATTTTCAGAGCATTTTACCCCAAAGCAGAAAAATATACATTCTTCTCAAGTGCACATGGAACATTTTCCAGAATAGACCACTTGTTAGGAAAAAAAACAAGTCTCATTAAATTTAAGAAGATTGAAATCATATTAACCGTCTTCTCTGATCACAATGTTATGAAACTAGAAATCAACTACAAGAAAAAAAAAACTGGAAAATACACAAACACATGGAAGCTAAATAACATGATACTGAACAATGAATGGGTTATCAATGAGATCAAGGAAGAAATCAAAAGATACCTGGAGACAAATGAAAAAGAAAACACGAGTCAAAATCTGTGGGGCATGGCAAAAGAAGTCCTAAGAGGGAAATTCATAGCAATGCAGGCCTACCTCAAGAAATAAAAACAGCTCAAATAAGCGATCTAACCTTATACTTAAATGAACTAGAAAAAGAAGGGCGAATAAAGCCCAAAGGAAGGAAATAATAATGATCAGAGTGGAAATAAACATAATGGAGTCTAGAAAAACAATACAAAAGATTAATAAAACCAAGAGCTGTTTCTTTGAAAGGATAAACAAAATTGACAGACCCTTAACCAGACTCATCAACGATAAAAGAAAGAGGACCCAAATAAATAAAATCAGAAATGAAAGCAGAGAAGTAACTATATATTCCACAGAAATACAAAGGATCATAAAAAAAAATACTATAAGCAATTATACGCCAACCAATTTGAAAGTCTAGAAGTAATGGATACATTCCTAGACACATACAATCACCCAAGACTGAGTCAAGAAGAAATAGAAAATCTGAACTGACTGATTACCACCAATTAAATTGAATCAGTAACCAAGCACCTCCCCCCCAAAAAAAGTCCTGGATCAAATTACTTCACAGATGAATTTTACCAAACATTCAAAGAATTAACACCTGTTCTCACATTATTCCAAAAACTTCAAGAGATGGCTCCCTAACTTTTTTTTTTTATGAGGCCACCATACCTTGATTCCAAAACCAGACAAAGATATTACACAAAAAGAAAACTATAGGCTGATATCTCTTGTGAACATTGATGCAATAATCCTCAACAAAATATTAGCAAACCAAATTCAGGAATACATTAAAAATATCATATGCCATGATCAAATCGGATTTATTCCTGGGATGCAAGGTTGGTACAATATCCGCAAATCAATTAATGTGATATACCACATTAACGAATCAAAAAATAAAAACAATATGATCATATAGATAGATACAGATAAAGCTTTCGACAAAATCTAGCATCCATTTATGATAAAAACTCTCAGCAAAGTGGGAATAGAGGGAACATACCTTAACATAATAAAGTTCATAT
>NW_006440149.1:272768-280064 GCF_000325575.1 Pteropus alecto | reverse complement strand
AGATATGCGTGCAAAAAAACAAAAACAAAAACTGGAACTCTTTCTTACACCGCTTACAATAGACTCAAAATGGATTAAAGACTTACATGTAAGACCCCAAACCATAAAAGTTATAGAAGAAAACATAGGTAGTATACTCTCTTATATTGCTAACAATACTTTATTTTCAGATATATTTCACATATATTTCCTCAGAGAAGGGAAACAAAAGAATAAATAAACAAATGGGACTATATCAAAATAAAATTTTGTACAGCAATGGAAACCATTAACAAAACAAAAAGACAACTGACTGAATGGGAGAAAATATTCGCTTATGATACATCTGATAAGACTTAATATCCAAAATATATAAATAATTCATACAACTCAAAACAAAAAAACAAAAATCACAATTTAAAAAATGGGCAGAAGACCTGAACAGATAATTCTCCAAAGAGGAAATACAGATGGCCAATATACATATAAAAATATGCTCAAGGTCACTAATCATCAGAGAAACGTAAATTTAAACCACAATGAGATATCACTTCATACCTTTCAGTATGTCTATCATCAGTATATCAAAAAACATTAAGTGATGCCGACAATCGGAGAAAAGGGAACCCTCATACATTGTTGGTGGGTGGGACTGTAAACTGGTACAGCCACTATGGAAAACAGTCTGGAGGTTTCTCAAAAAAAAAAAACGGATATACCATTTGACCCAGCAATTGCACTTCCTGCTATTTATCCAAAAATAAATAAATAAATAAATAAAACCAGAACAATAATTCATAAAGATCCATTCTCCCCTATGTTTATGGCAGCACAATTTACTATAGCCATGATATGGAAGCAACCTAAATCCCCATCAACAGATGATTGGATAAAGAAGTTATGGTTCATATATGCAATGCAATATTACTCGGCCATTAAGAAAATGGAATCCTACCATTTGCAATGACATGGATGGACCTAGAGGTTATTATTTTGAGTGAAATAAGTCAGACAGAGAAAGATAAATACCATGTGATTTAACTTATATGCAGAATCTAAGGAACAAAAAGAACAAACTAATAAAAAACAGACTGACACATATAGAGAACAATCTGTTGACGGCCAAAGGGGAGGGGGCATGGGAGGGCTAGGAGAAGGGGATGAAAAATTAAAGAAATACAAATTGATTATTGATAGATGGTCACAGTGATGGGGAGCACAGCCTAGGGAATGCAGTTAGCATTAATGTAATGGCTAGATAGAGTGCCAGAGGTGAGAAAGAGTAATTAGGGGGATTGATTTATAAACTATATAAATGTTTAACCTATGTGCTGTATACTTGAAATTAATAAGATAAAATTTAAAAATTTTGAAAAATAAATAAAAAATAGAAATAGACTAGGGCTTGAGCTAGTCTCTTTTTAGATGCCTTTTTATGAAGCATTAACAACCTTAATTTACATTTGGTTTTGACTACTTATTTCCATGATGATTTAGAAGAGCAGCTTAGAGTAAGCAGAAAATTACAGATAATCTTAAGCAAGAGTAAGGGTGAGGACAGAAAGCATTAAAGTAGAGTTGCATTAGTACCACTCAGAGTGTGTGACTCATTATGTTGATGATAATCAGTGCCAGTGTTGCCACTATTGACTTACCATGCTCTGAAAGAAGTAAAGTGGCATATGTAAGACAAGTACCAAATCTCCAAACAGTGTGATGCATTGTGGATTCATTACAGATTTCTAGCAAGAATTAGAGCATCTTCATATTTGGAGTACACACCCAGCTAGTAACCATATCATATTAATAATTTAGACTTCGGTATCCTATCAAATTCAAACACCTAGAGCAAATTTGTTAAATCAGTAACATATGATTGCAGAGTCCACCATTTTTTCACCCATATATTTATCCTCTTTTGTGGTATGCCAAAGACCTTAATAATGTCCTCATAACAACTGGGACTCTTTGCTGTGGTACAATTTTGGAACTAAGTGTTTCACCCTCCTGAATTTCCCTCATCTCTTTCTCTCCTTACAAACATTTCTATCTACATTTCATTCTCTTGGGATCCTCCAACAAAATGGAGGACATTCTCCCCCCTCCCCCCAAAAAATGGAAGAATGTTGCCATGGCAACATTTTGATGGGGGTGTTTAACTTCAAGCCTAATAGTCTTCAGATTCTCTAGTACTATGAATGTGGACTACACATGTGTAATTGAGAAATCAGTAGTAAAATTTGTGAACTTAGAAAATTTTCTGATTATAAAAGCAGCACATGATCTTTATAAAATGAAAGAAGGGAGTGGAATGCAGAAAGTATAAGGAAGAAAATAAAGGTTATCCATATTCCATTGCCTAAAGTTAGCCACTGTTAATATTTTGGGGTATATTCTTGAAAATTATACAGCTTGGATGAAGAAACTGAGGCTGAAAGTTACATGAATACTGTGGAGATTAAGAATTTGAATAGTATAATTAAAGCACCTAGCATGATGCCTGGCATACAGAAAACACTAAATAAATGTAATTGCAGTTTGTCAATTTCACATTTTTTGTCTCATTTGATTCCACATACCATCATTCTGATGTAAATAAAATAAAATCAACAGTATTAGGGACTGAATATTTGTGTTGTCACAAAATTCATATGTTGAAATCCTAGTCTCCAATATAATTGGAAGTGATTAGGTCATGAGAGTGAAGTCTTCATGAATGAGATTAGTGATCTTATAAAAGAGACCCCAAAGATCACTCTTGTCCCTCCAGCCATGTGAGGACACAGTAATAAAACAGTGTTTTTGAACTAAGAAGCAGGACCCCACTTGACATGAAATCTGCCCGTACCTTAATCTTGAAGTTCTCAGCCTTCAGAACCATGAGAAATATTTGTTGTTAAACCACCCGATCTATGATAGTTTTGTTTATAGTACTCTGAATAAAATAAGACAAGCAGTATTAGCATTATTTTCTCTAGATGCTGATGATTCTTATTAAAATAGAGATTTCCAGGCCCTGGATACTGGAAGATTTTTAATTTAATAGATCTGGGTAGGAACCCAGATCTATTATTTTTTGCATGCCAATATTTCAACACATTAATCTGACGCACAGATTTGGGAACCTTTGCTTTAGAGATATCACTGAATGAACTTTCAAAGCACATGCCTCAAACCTTCTGAAATTATTGACTTAAATGTAAAACTCACTGAGAGCATAGGTATTGGTGGTGATTCTGAGCCATCTTGATGCACATCCTTGAGAATCCCTGCCCTCCATCTCATATGTTTTTGTCATGTGCTTATGAACTCTATTGTCTTCTACTTATGTGTTGTCCCCAATTTATGCTCTTTATTAGCAGACTCAGGATAGTAAATTTACATTCTCGATGTTTTTATGTAGCCTCACATTATTTAGCATAATGTATTGCACCCAGCCACAGATAAATTAACTTTACGGACTCACCAAATGATGAATTTGAAGCAACAAATCAATGCTACATTTTTCCTAAGGAAAAAAAAAAACAAAAACAGAATATACTTGTTTGAAACAACCTCCATTTGCCCGTTGTTGAAACAACCACTTCCTTCTGGTTAGAGTGAAGAGTGACTCCCTCTGTCCTCTATCAGATTCATCCTTCTCCAGTACCTCCTGACTACAGGCCACAAGTCTCTGGCTAACATTATTTTTTAACTGGAATAATATGAGCCATTGTGAAATTCATAGAAATGGCCTAAAAATTAATCTAGTATATCCTTGGTAGGCCTCAGGCTAACTCACCCATAGAAGTTTCTTTACTACTTTCCTCTAGAAGCTCTAAAATGATAGAATATCCAGAACTCCCTTAAGCTGCCAACTCTTATATTGTAGTTTGTATTAGTGTGGTCTCTGGAATCAGATTGCCTGGAGTAGAATTCATGCTCTGACACTCACTAACTGTTTAATCTTAGGCAAGGTTCTTACCTTCTCTATGCATCAATTTTTCCAACTGTTAAAAAAAAAGTAGAGGCATAATATAAGTTATTCATCTCACAGAGTTTTTGTGAGGATTAAATTTCATAATGCTTGTAAAGAACTTAGCATTGTGACTGACACATGTTAAGATTTCGGCAAGTGTTAAGGAAGCATAGTGTTATTATTGACAGTAGCAGAACTGTGAGAAGAATGTTAGTGTCTGGCCCATGAGAGCCAAGAGATTACATATGGCTTATCTGACAACAGAGGTCAGAGCAGGAAACAGGTACTGAATCTGGAACACCAGCAGTTCAAGCACTGAAGGGGAAACCTATTAGAGAGGTGAGGATCTGGCTTCGCTATTAGGTTCTTACATACTTTCTAAAAGGACCCAGTGGTGCAAGCAGTAAATGATTACTCTCGGCAATATGTAAGAGTGGGGATTGCAGTCTAACGTTAGTATTTTCTTCCCAAAATGTGTTGTGAGAAATACTGGATTTCTGGTACTTAACTGATAAACACTTGTTGACTTTATTTTATATTTTTACCCCCAAAGTAGCAATCTGGTACATTAGGAACCAGTTAGCTCTCCTTGTGTGGATGTCAGAGGGGAGAAGTCAACAATAAACTGATTGTGGCCTTTCTTGGTAGAATTATAGGGACTATATTAACTCCATGATTATTTATGATCAGTGCCACTCTGCAGCATCTCTGTGGACAACTCCATCATACAGTCTAAAAGGAGTAGAAGTGGCAGCAGATAACATCATCCGTGAATCCTCCTTATTAAATCTTTACACTCTCCACACACAAATAGATACCCCTTTTCACCTTTGAAAACATCACTACGTGGGATGTGTTGATTAACTTTATCGTGGTAACAATTTCACAACATATAGATGTATCAAATCATCATATTGTATACCTTAAACTTATACAATGTTATATATCAATTATATCTCAATAAAGCTGGGGGTGGGGAAGAGCTGCATTGTTCATACATGCTTCAGGCTCTCAGATTCAAGGATGACTTTTCCCTTGGACCAGATCGACTTTTAAGTGAGAATTTGAGAAGGTTCATTTTCTCTTTTCCTTATTCAGGAAGAAAAAACATTAAATAACATTGTAAATGTTGAAAAACACAGTGCTGAAATGTGAATCTCTTGATCTGTACAACAAACCTTTGTAACTCTCACTGCACATTATCTATGCTATAGTTTCAGAAACACAACCCAGGAAGAGCTCTGTCCAACTATATCATATTTCTACTAGGCATAGCATCTTACCATTGCCTCTTTTCCTGCCCTAGTAATGTGAGTAATACTAAACTATGCTGTTCACCTCTTGCCAAACAAAGGCACTGAGAGATTTGTAGCTCCATTAATAATTTATCTTAGTCTACTTCTCTCCCACTCCTTTTTTCACTGACACCGATGTACACTATAAATTCGTTTTTCCATGATTTTACTTATGCTGTTTCCTCCCCCTGAAATGCAATCCCAACTCCTTCTTGCCTCTTCAAGTTCTACTGATCTTTCAACACCCTATTCAACTTCTCCCTTGTTAAGTCTCTCTGCTTGTTTTAGCACAAACTAGCACAATGGTCTTAATCTTATGATATAATAGTGTATAATTAGTGTAATAAGCCAAGTGTTTGTAAGATGTGTATATGTCACCAGTGGTAATGTATTCTCTCTCTCTCTCAATCTCTCTCTCAGCTATAAAATTCTGGTTTTCCTAGTATGAGTTAAAAATTCTGGAGAGCAATTCTATGTTCGATACCTACTTTTATACTTCTCACAGCATTTTCCACAGATGCTCTAAACTTACATAAATAATTACAATGCCTGGGGATTCCTCAATTATTCATATCCAGACTATCTTTGTCCAGTACCTACTTTGTAGTCATACATCCTTCTCCTACTAAATATCTAACACTTATTTTATTTTCAATTTTTAAGAAGAAAACAAAATATAAAAGAGGAAAAGATATACTTAAGATACTTAAAATTAAAAAAAAAGAATAGAAAATTTTAAAAATTGACAACTTTCTCTATTATCACTTCTTATGGCTGCAAAACTAAATTCTATATCATATTTATTTGTCTTGTGACTGAACACAAATATATCTGCTGCTCTGATTGTGTTTGTCTCAGAAAATGAGATAAAAAGTAATGGATTAGCACAAATTGAGAGTTTTCCAGACTCCATATGTTCTATATGGATTTAGTCCTTCAGGCAACAATCTAATTAAGGGGATTTTATTTCCATTTTACAGACAAAGAAAATAGGAGCCCCCATAAAAATTAAGCAAGTTACTATTATTTGTAGTATGTAGGTTGTGGAACCATAATTTGAACCTTGATCTGGCTTTATTCCAGTGTCCATATTCATAATTATTATGCGTACCGTCTCTCCATTTCTCTGGTATGGCTAAGTGCTCAACTGGACAAATTTAATATCTGTATCTAATAAGAGCTAGAAGAGACAGGATCTTATCAGGGTTCTGTGATGTCAATGTATTTAATACAATAGATAAAATTTACTGTAGAAAATCAGAGATGAAAGAGGGGAAATTATGACAGACACCATAGAAATACAAAGGATCATGCAAGAATACTATAAAAAAGTATATAATACCAAATTTAATAACCTAAAAGAAATAGAGCAATACTTAGAAAGATACAACCTTCCTAGACTGGATCAAGAAGAACTGGAAAATCTAAATTGATTGATCAGCAGTATGAAAATTGAAACAATTATCAAAAATCCACTAAAAAGTAAAAGTCTGGGAGGACCAGATTGCTTCACCAGTGAATTCTACCAAACATTCAAAGAAGATTTAATACCTATACTCCTCAAACTCCTCCAAAAATTCGAAGAGGAGGCAATACTTCCCAACTCATTTATGAGGTCAATATTACACTGAAATCAAAACATGGTAAAGATAGCACACACACACACACAAAAAAGAAATCTACAGACCAATATCTATCATGAACACAGATGCAAAATTCTTAAATAAGAAAATAGCGTACCGAATACAGCAACATATTAAAAAAATATATAAACCACGATCAAGTGGGTTTCATCTAAGGGGCACAGGAATGATTCGACATACACAAGTCGATTAATGTGATACACCACATAAACAAATTAAAAAATAAAAATCATATGATCATACTGATAGATACAGAAAAAGCCTTCAACAAGATACAGCATCCATTTATGATCAGAACACTTAACAAAATCGTTATAGAAGGAAAGCACCTTAACATAATAAAGGCCATCTATGACAAACCCTCAGCCAACATTATACTTAATGGTGAAAAACTAAAAACCTTCCAAGATCAGGAGCAAGG
>NW_006440149.1:260589-271424 GCF_000325575.1 Pteropus alecto | reverse complement strand
TCACTGTGTGTTCACCACCCATAGTTAGATTTCTATCTGTCACCACATATTGGACCCCTTTTACCCTACCTACCCACCCTCCTCCCCTACCGTCGGGTAACCAATAGTCTATTGTCCATGTCCATGAGACTCTGATTCTTTGTCCTGTTCATTTGCTGCTTTTAGGTTTACATCCCATATATAAGTGATATCATGTGATTTTCAAATTTTTCTGTCTTGCTTATTACGCTTAGCATGATTATCTCATGGTCCGTCCACGATGTCACAAAAGGCAGTATTTCATCTCTTCTTATGGCTGAGTAATATTCCATTGTACATATGTACTTCAGCTTCTTTAAGCAATCATCTATTGTAGGACATTTCAGTTGCTTTCATGTCCTGGCCACCATGAATAATGCCACTATGAAAATCAGTGTGCAGATATCTTTTCAATATGGGTTTTCAAGATTTTAGAGTAAATGCTCAGTAGAAGGATTGCGGGATCACACGGTAGATCTATTCTTAATTTTTGAGGAACCTCTATACTATTTTCCATAGTGGCTATACCAAGTTTCAGTCTCACCAGCAATGTATGAGGGATCCTTTCCCCCCAAAACCTCTCCAACACTTGTTATTTGTCTTGTTAATAATAGCAATTCTTACAAATGTGAGGTGCTATCTCATTGTGGTTTTGATTTGCATTTCCCTAATAGTGAAGTAGAGCATCCTTTCATATGTTTGTTGGCCATTTGCATGTCTTTTTGGGAGAAGTGTCTGTTCAGGTTCTCTGTCCATTTTTTAATTGGATTGTTTCTTTGTTGTTATTGAGTTGTATGAGTTCTTTGTATATTTTGGATATTAGGCCCTTATTGGAGGCATTGTTTGTAAATGTCTTCTCACATTTGTATGGTTATCTCTTTACTTTGCTGATGATTTCTTCTGCTGAGCAGAAACTTTTTAGTTTGGTATAGTCCCATTCATTTATTTTTGCTTTTACTTCCCTTGCCTTTGAGGTCAAATTCATAAAATCCTCTTTAAGTTCAAGGTCCTTGAGTTTAGTTCCTATATTTTCTTCTATGTGTTTTATTGTTTCAGGGCTTATATTAAGGTCTTTAATCCATTTTGAGTTAATTTTGGCGTGTGGTGATAGACAACAGTCTAGTTTCATTCCTTTGCAGGTGGCTTTACAGTTTTCCTAGCACCATTTATTGAAGAGGCTTTTACTTCTCCACTGTATGTTTTTGGCTACTTTTCTTGAAAATTATTTGTCCATACAAACATGAGTTTACTTTTGGACTCCTAATTTTTTTCCACTGGTCTGTGTGTTTGTTTTTCTGCCAATACCATGCTGTTTGATTACCGTCACTCTGTAGTGTAATTTGAAGTTGGGCAGAGTGATGCATCCAGCCTTCTTCTTTTTTCTCAGGATGGCTTTGGTGATTCTGGGTCTTCTGTGCTTCCATACAAGTCTGATGATTTTTTTGTTCTATTTCTTTAAAAAATGCTGATGGGTTTTTGATAGGGATTGCATTAAATCTATATAATATTTTAGGTAATATGGGCATTTTAACTATGTCGATTCTTCCGATTCAAATCACAGAATATCTTTCCATTTCTTTGCATCTTCTTCGGTTTCTTTTAAGAGGGTCTTGCAGTTTTCATTTTAGAGGTCCTTCACATGTTTCTTTAGATTTATTCCTAGGTATTTTATTCTTTTTGTTGCAATGAGAAAAGGAATTACTTTTTCTACTTCTTTTTCTGACACTTCATTATTAGATTATAGGAACACTATGGATTCATGAACATTGATTTTGTATCCGGAAACTACTGTATTTGCTTATTGTGCCTAAAAGTGTTCCTGTGGAGTCTTTAAGGTTTTCTATATAGAGACTATGTATCCAGAAATAGTGACAGTTAGATTTCTTTGTTTCGCATTTGGATGCCTTTTATATCTTTCTCTTGTCTGATGGCACTTGCTATATTGAATAACAAAGTTATATTGAATAACAAGCCTTGCTTGTTCCTGACCTCAGATGGAAGGATTTAAGATTTTCCACTATTAAGTATAATGTTGACTGAGAGTTTGTCATATATGGCTTTTATTATATTAAGGTATTTTCTTTGCTAAATGTTTCGATCACAAGTAGATGCTGTATCTTGCCGAAGGCTTTTTCTGTATCGATCTATATGATCATATGATTCTTATTTTTTAATTTGTTAATGTAGTGTATCACATTAATCGATTTGCATATGTTGAACCATCCCTGTGCCCCTGGGATGAAGCCCACTTGATCGTAATGTATAATCTTTTTAATATGTTACTGTATTCGGTTTGCTAGTAATTTATTTTTGATTTTTGCATCTGTGTTCATAAGAAATATCGGTCTGTAGTTTTCTTTTTTGTGTTATCTTTACTGGGTTTTGATATCAGGGTAATATTGATCTCATAATATGAGTTGGGAAATTTTGCCTCCTCTTCAATTTTTTGGAGGAATTTGAGGAGAATAAGTATTAAATCTTTGAATGTTTGCTAGAAGTCACTGGTGAAGCAATCTGGTCCTCCTAGACTTTTACTTTTTGGTGGATTTTTTATGATTGTTTCAATTTTCATACTGCTGATCGATCTATTTAGATTTTCCAGTTCTTGATTCAGTCTAAGAAGGTTCTATCTTTCTAAGTACTGGTCCATTTCTTCTAGGTTATTAAATTTTGTGTTATAAATTTTTCATAGTATTCTAGTATTATGCCTTGTATTTCTGCAATGTCGGTTGTAATTTCTTCTCTTTAATCCTTGATTTTGTGTATTTGTGTTCTCTTTTTTCTTTAGTGAGTCTAGGGGTTTGTCAATTTTATTAACCTCAAAGAATCAGCTCTTTGTTGCATTTATTTTTTCTATCGTTGTTCGTTTTCCATTTCATTTATTTCTGCTCTAATTTTGATGATTTCTTTCCTTCTGCTGACTTTAGTCTTCATTTTGTTCTCTCTTTTCTAGTTTCTTAGATGAAGCATTAGGTTGTTTATTTGGGCCCATTCTTCTTTTTGGAGATAGGCCTATAATTATATAAACTTTCCTCTTATGACTGCTTTTGCCATGTCCCCCAAATTTTGACATGTTGTGCTATCATTATTCATTTCTATGTATTTCTTGAACTCTCTTTTTATTTCTTATCTGACCCAGTTATTCTTCATTAGTATGTTGGCTAATCTTCATGTATTTGTGGTTCTTCCTGTTTTCTTTTTACAGTTGATCTCTAATTTCAAAGCATTATGATCAGAGAATATGGTTGGTATGCTTTCAACCCTCTTAGATCTGCTGAGGCTCTTTCTGTGTCCCAGTATGTGGTCGATTCTTGAGAATGTTCCATGTGGAGTAGTGAAGAATGTATAAGCAGCTGTCTTGAGACAGAAGGCTCTGTAAATGTCAATTTTATCCAGTTTGTCTAATGTGTCATTTAAGGATTTTATTTTGTTATTGATTTTCTGTTTGGATGATCTATCCATATCCAATAGTAGGGTATTTAGATCCCCTAGTACGATAGTATTTTGATCTGTTTCTCCCTTTAGTTCTGTTAGTAATTGCTTTACATATTTCAGGGCTCCCTGACTGGGAGCATAGATATTAATAAGTGTTATGTCTTCTTGGTGCATGATTCCCTTTATCATTATGTTAAAATTTCTTATTTTACCTTTTTTTTTGAACTCTATTTCATCTGATATTAGTACCACTACTCTCGCTTTCCTCTTAATGCCATTTGCTTGAAATATCATTTTCCACTCATTCACTTTGAGTCTATATTTGTCTTTGAAACTGAGATGTGTCTCCTGGAGGTAGAATATGGTTGGGTTTTGTTTTTTGATCCAATCTACAACTCCAGGCCTTTTTATTGGTGAGTTCATTCCATTTACCTTTAGGGTGATTATTGAAATATGAGGTCTTCTTATAGCCATTTTATCTTTTCCTTTCTGGTAGCTCAGTGTTCCCATTGCTTCTTTGTCCCTGTGTTTCTGTTTTCTTTAGTTTAGTTGTGGGTTTTCCCTCTGGTCCTTGTTTTATGTTATATTCTTCAGTTCTGAATCATTAGCATGTGGTTACTATTATGAATATGTAAAAGATATTTATATATGTACACACACACACACACACACACACACACACACAGCCATCCATATTCTTCTGTGTGTGCCTTATCTCCATTACCCGTTGTAAATTTGGATCTTTGGATCCTCTCCTTTTCAGTCAGTGCAGTCTCAATTTGTCCCTATGTATGCTGAACGTTCATTACTTTCTCACTATAGCTAATCTCTTCTTATTGCTTAAGCTTATAATGCCCTGTTCTTAGTAAGAATTGCACTCTTCTGCTTCTATATGCCTGCTAGTCACCTTACTCCTTATGTATTTTTTGTGTGTGTCATTTTGTTTTAGGTGAAGTGACCCCTTCTTGTATTTCCTGTAATGCAGGCCTCCTAGTGGAGAATTCCTTCAACTTCTGTATGCCTAGAAAGGTCTTTATTTCCCCTTCGAATTTATAGGAGAGCTTAGCTGGATACATTATCCTTGGCTGGTATTTCCTTTCATTTAATAGCTCGAATATTTGATTCCACTTCTTTCTGGCTTGTAAGGTTTGTGCCGAGAAGTCTGACGATAATCTAATCGGTTTTTCTATATATGCTACCATCTTCTTTTCCCTGGCCACCTTGAGAATTCTGTCTTTGTCGTTGATTTTTGATAATTTTAAAACAATGTATCATAGAGAAGTCCTGTTTGGTTTGAGATCTTTGGGTGTTCTCTTGACCTCTTGAATTCCAAGCTCTAGCTGATTCCTTAGATTTGGGAAATTCTCCTCAACTATTTATCTGAAAATGCTTTCCAATCATTGCTCCTTTTTTCCCTTATCGAGAATACCCATTATTCTTATTTTTCCTCTCCTGATGGTATCAGTTAGTTCTTTTATCTTTCCTTATTTTTATTTCTTCGGTTTCTCTTTTTTTCCTTCTGATTTATTTCTAGAATTCTGTCTTCAATATCACTGATCTATTTCTCCATTTGGTCAACTCTATTTCCCAAGCTTACTATTTCATTTTTTATCTCTCACTGCATTTTCTTCTTCTCCAGAAGTTCAATTTGTTTCTTTTTTAGGGTTTCAATCTCCTTGCTAAAAAACTGATTCTGCTGATCTAGTTATTTTTCAAATCCTGGATTGTTATATGAATTATTTTGGATCTCATTGAGTTTTTTTCAGAAGTACTATCCTGAATTTTCTGTCATTTAAGTCACATATCTCCATGCACTTAATTTTATTTTCTGGAGATTTTTCTCTTTCTTTCTGAGATACCTTGTCACCTTGGTTGTTCATGGTGTTTAATGGACTACTTCTCTGCCAGTGCATTAATGGAATTGTGCTCTGCTTTTTCTCCAGAATGACTATTCATTATATAAAGCCTCTCTTTAGCCTGTTGCTAAGATGCGTTTTTCCTTTGGTTCCCACTATGTAGTGTCTAATTCTCTTGGAACTGCTTTATATAAAGTCTTAACAATGTCTTTTTTTCTTAATAATAGTCAATCACAATTGCTACCCTCAGTCTCAGTTCCTGTCAGTGTTAGCAACAGTTTTGGTTGTGTTTGCTCAGATTCCCCTGGGGATCCACCGTTTTCAGTCTTAGAGGATATGGGGGGAGGGGCCCTCTCAGTTAGGGGAAAGGGGCTGCAGCTCAGCTTCATGTTTTGCAACCACGGTTGATAAGAATCAAATGTTGCTTCTCTGCCATCCCTATTTCTTTGCCATCTCCACTTCTTTGCTTTCTGCCCTGATCCCTGGTGCTACTGCTTTGTGTTGATCACAGCTCTCTCAGGCAGTGCTCTTCAGGGAATCTGCCGCATCTTCTTCCCTCCCCATCCGCCTACAGGGAGTTCCAGGTGCAAACAAGCATTTTCTTTTTTTTCTCCCAGTTAACCACCCGACTCCCGGGGTTCTGACCTGTGTTAGCTCTTATGCGCAGATCACTTTCTAAGATGTGCTTGTGTGCAGGTTGGGTGTTTTTTGTTGAGTTTTAGATATTCTGCTTATTGTTGTTTCAAGGAGAGAGATCTGTGGAGATTTCTCATTCCACCATATTTCTACACAGCTAGATGACTTTAGACATTATTTAACATGACTTCTTTTGTAGCTGGATACCTGTAGTAAACCTTAATAACACCATTTTCTCAGTGGCAAAAATATTATTAAGTCACAATATTTTGTTAACTACTAATCTAATATTTGATGGGAATAAAAAGAAGATTGAGGCACCATTTGTATGAATAATAGCTCCATCTGTCTGCATTTGATTTATGATTGGTTAGAAGTTGTTTCCACTACTCAATATCTTTCATTTTAAAGGATTTTAGGGTGAAATCTGTGACTGACAGAAGGTTTTAATTGGATAATTTTATAAAATGTACATAGTCTCTAACATACAAAGACATAAGGGAAGGGAGCCTAGCAAGAAATAGACTTCTGCTGTCCTATTCCTTTGGTACCTCATTGAAATTCAAGTTTTCAATGTGTTTAAGGGTGAGTTGTTTATGATTATGTGTTTTTGTGTATTTGTAGAAGTAAAAGAGAAAAAGAAGAAGGTGAAAGAGAAAAATAATGAAAGAGAGAGAACAAAAGAATACCATATATTAAATTCTGTTGCAAAGTACGTTAAACATTATATGCAGCTTTGGTAACTGTGACAAATATTGTATTTCAATTTACCCAATAGTTATTTACTCCACTTCCTCCCTAAAATATTTTTTAAACAAAATTATTTCCTGCTTAAGCACAGGAAATAAATCATGATAGGTCTAAGTCAGTTATTACAGTCTAGTTTCCCTTTCCCAATGAATGGACTACTTGGGGACATATGATACAATTCTGTCTGGCTAAAGAAATTCAAAAAGTATGCTGAATACTTCCAGAAAACATTTTCCTTCCATAAAATTTCCCAGCAAGCTTAGATCTGCTTCGTCTCTTGGCACTGTGCATATTTTAACTTTAACAAAATCCAGGCTTTTGTTTTCCTGTTTTCTTTCCTGGTTTAAATATTTCTGTATGAAGACATGATGATTGGAGTTATTTTCATCACCTAGTGACCACAAGGTAAGAGAAAAAATAATTTCCCTGATGCCTATCCAGTATCCTGTCATTATTATGTTGAATCAATCTTAGCATCAACTACCTCCAGATTTCTCATTTAGAGGACATTAAATGTTCTTATGGTTAAACCCACTATTAGTCTATTTTTCTATTACTTATAGCCATAAACATCCTCAAAAATACAGGAGTCTGCCGCAAAATGTGAACCACTTCTCAATAGTTAGAACAAAAAACAAACGCTAATATTTATTTTGTTGGAGAACACAGAAATTTCCAAATATGTCTCTCCTTCATGACTTACCTCATACTTTGACTCAGCCTTAGTGTTCCCACTCTTGGTCATGTCTTCTGTCTTTCCAAACCATCCCAATGTACAGACAACACATTGTGGCATTTTACCGTATAGAGATTTGTGTCCTTTACTTATGTTTTCTAAATTCATGTTAACTCTCCAACAAAATTATAAACTCCTTGAGGCCTGTGTTTAGCTCACAAAACCAACACAACATCAAGGAGAGTGCTGCTTTTACTTAGTGAATTAAATTGTAGCCCTCTTCTTGGTCCTGCTTGTGCTAGAGACTATGAAACTTATTTTTCCCTTTCAAGGAAAATACTAGTGGGAGCATGATCCCTTCCATCAGGTTCTGGAAGGATAGTGTTCTGCTCCATTTCCCATTCTCCAGTGTGGCTTAATGTAAGTAGGTGTTAAATGAATAACACTAACAGAGCAAATGTCACTATTTTTATAATATCAGGCCTCTCCTTTGCTAAAGTCAATCTGTCATTTTTTGTAATTCATGTCATTTTTGTACAAAACATCTTGAGAAGGTAAAGAGTGCCATATTAGTGGACATTTTAATGATCCAAACAATGGTATAACTATCATGTCAAGTCAATTTAAAAACTTTAACTAAATTAACCAATAATATTATTATTCTAACAGCAGGGCCTTGAGGATTATGAAGACATTCAAATCCTTTTGAGTACTTGCTTGCACTTTTCTTTGTCTTTAGGCCATTGGTTAATTAAGCAATTGTGTAGAAGCTAAACTAAATAAAACAAGTAATATATACACAGTCAAACTGCTTCTACATGCTGTGTACGTTCTGAGTCTAAGAAACTGTGAAGTCAGAATTAAGCATTTTTAGAGTATCCTGGTTGACTTGTAGAAAAATTTTCCCCCTAAAACATTCAGGTTTTGTAACTGTATAGATGATCCTAAATCCACATCTTCAACTGAAACACTGGGTTTTTTAGCATTGCACAAAAGTAAATGTTCTTACCTTCTATTCCTCTTACTATAAACTAGGTACATGTTTTCCCCAAATTATCAGCAACCTAAAGTAGATTCATTTGAGAAAAGACATACCGTGCTCACTAAAGATAGCTTGAGGCCATGACTTCCAAAGGGCCTTTATTTTACTTTTGATTTTTTTCCTATCCAATTCATTCATTTTACTGTGATCATTATACTTCATGTGAATGAATCAAAGATAATGTCTTTCTTTGAACAATTCTGAGATGAATGTCAGAGAAAACAGGCAATTAGAGTTTTAGCACCTGCACAATTCAGTTACAAAGCACTTTAAACAATAGTGCTAGATTTACCATAGACAAGCAAATGTTTTTCTTAAATATGGTTTAATCCACTTTTCCAGGAAGCTTATGTAACAAAAAATACAGCTGGAGGCTACAGTGACCCATTTATAACCATAGTTGGATGTGTTACCAGGGAACCCGTCGAAATCAGCTTAGCTTGTTTGAATGGCTCATTCTGGCTCTCTATGCCTTTCCTCTCATTTGCTTTTGAGAGCACTAACTGGCTTAATGATGCCAGCCAAAGGAAATAGTTTTCTTTGGCTTTGCCAACTTTGCATGACTGGAATAAATAGAATAGATGGCTATCTACATGGTGTGATGGTTTGAGGGTTGCTCATTAGTCTCTTCCTCTCCCCCACGCTTTCTTTATTGGAATGGCTTTGGATTTCTCCCTCAAAGTCATCACTTTGGGATAAAACAAACCCTATTGCAAGCTATATATGACATGTAAGTGTATCTCTCTCTTAGGGAATAAGCCAATGTGTTAAACTGATTATGCCTGACTACATTAAAAACAGAAAGGTAGGTTAGTGTGAGAATCAAATAGCAGCATTTGACCAAAGTTTAAGCAGCCATACTTTGCTTCCTGCTTAAGAGGAGGCAGGGTTGAAGTCAAATTAGCCATAGCTGATATTATTCTTATCTTTGCTTTTCAAAATTTGGCACCATTACACTCCTTGCTCATGATTCGTTTCCTTATTTATTAAACAGGACCATCCGATGACAACCTGCTATATTAGTTTTCTATTGCTGTGTTACAAATTACCACAAATTTACAGGCTTAAAAAACATCCATTTATTAGTTCACAGTTCTGTAGGTCAGAGTTCAGACAAGTTTGACTGGGTTCTCTATTCTGTGTCTCACAAGACTGAAATCAAGATGTGTTGAGCAGAACGGGCTCTTATCTGGAGTATCTGGGGGAAAACTCACAAGCTCATTTATGTTGTTGGCAGAATTCAGTTCCTTGTGGTCTTAGAATTATGCTTCCCATTTCCTCCAATCATTTAACATGGCCCCCTCCATTTCAAAGCCAGCATCACCATGTACTTGGAAACTCCTTGACTTCCTCTTCTGCTACCAGTCTGAGAAAACTCTTCTTTTACTTTTTTAATGTCATTTTATTAGTAGTATCAAGTATACAGTACATTGGTTAGACATTTGTAGAGTTTATAAAATGATCCCTTAATTGCTCTTTCTCTCCTCTGGCATTCCACCTAGCCATTACATTAGTGCTGAATGTATTCCCTATGCCATGCTTCCCATCTCTATGACCAACTATCAACTACTAATTTGTACTTCTTTAACCATTCACCTCATTCTCCTAGGATCCCAGAACCCCTCTCCTCTAGCTGTCACCAGATTGTCCTCCATATTTGTGAGTCTGTTTTTGATTAGTTTGTTCTTTTTGTTCCTTAGATTCTGCAAATCAGTGAAATCATATAGAATTTATCTTTCTCTATATGACTTACTTCACTTAGCATAATAACCTCTAGGTCCATCCATGTCGTTGCAAATGATAAGATTCCATTTTTTAATGGCTTATATTCCATTGTATATATGAACCATAACTTCTTTTTTTAAATGTTTTATTTTAATTAGTTTCAAGTATACAGTACATTGGTTAGACATCTATATAGTTAGTAAAACAATCCCCCATATGCTTCCTCCCTCCCCTAACCTTGCACCTAACCAACATATTAATCATAACAGCATTCCGTATGCCATGCTCCCCATCCCCATGGCCATCCATTGACTATTAATTTGTATTTCTTTAACCCTTCACCATAGTCTCCCAGCCCCCCAAACTCCCTCCCTCTGTCCATCACCAAATTGTCCACTATATTTGTGAGTCTTTTTGATTAGTTTGTTCTTTTTATTCCTTAGATTCCACATATAAGTGAAATCATATAGTATTTATCTTTCTCTATCTAACTTAAATACCTTCTAGGTCCATCAAAGCAATATCTATTTCCATCCCTTTCCTTTTAGGCTGTGTGTGTCTTCTATCTGAAGTGAGTCTTTTGTATTTTTTCTTCTTAAGGAAGTCTCTCCAAGATTTCCTGTAATACTGACTTGGTGGTGATAAATTCCTTTAGCTTATTTTTGTCTAGGAAGCTCTTTTTTCTGTCCTTCAACTT
>NW_006440149.1:257246-260099 GCF_000325575.1 Pteropus alecto | reverse complement strand
TGTTCTGAAAGAATATTTATAATTTCCATTTCCATTTTTATGTTTTTTATCTCTTTGTTGAAGTTCTCACTGAATTTATCTACACTTCCCAAAAGTTTATTGAGCTTCTTTATAACCAGTGTTTTGAACTCTGCATCTGTTAGATTACTTAATTCCATTATATCTGGATCTTTATTCTATTCTCTCATATGGTTTCTGCTTTGTCTTTTGGTTTCCTTTCCATGTCGGTTTCTATGTACTAAGCAAAGCTCTTAAGTCTCTCGGTCTTATTAGTGTGGATTTGTGAAGTAAGTGTCCAGTGGCACAGTCCTGAAAGGGATTCAGTTGCAGGCCAAATTTAGCCCAAGCCTCTACCCTTCCGGGGCCACCTGTTAAGATTCAACAAACAATCCACAGATGTTGTGCTTAGAGTTGCTTCAAAAGGCCACACCAGAAACTGAGGCCAGCTGCCTCCAGTGTGAGGCTAGGTGCTGCTCAGAAACCAGCACCTGACTCGCTGTGGATATAACTGGATGTGTCGTGGGTTAGTCCATGAGTTGGGGGATGCAAGGTTTCAGGGAAACTTCTGGGTGGAGTGACCTCTGTTATCCAGTGTGATGACCCCACGGCTATGGCGGCACTGTGTCCCATGCACTGATATGTGGGAGGGCTCAACAGGGAACAATGGATACCACCAGCACTTCTGTACAGTGTAAGTTGAACCTGGGCCCTCATTCCGACAATGTCTCCCTGTAAGTCCCTTGTGCCCCCTGCATGCAGCCTAATTGGCACTGGCGCTCAGAGCAAGCAGGTCCGTCACCACAAAAATCCTCTCCTGAATGTGGCCTCTTTAAGAGGAGTCTGCCGCTGCTGCTGCTGCAGCCTCTATCTCATTCAGCCGCTTAAGACCAGGAAGCCCCGCATGCTCACCCCGTCCTACCTTCTGCTGTTGCAGGGTTCTTTCTTGTATTTCTTCTTAGTTGTATGGCTTGTTCATGAAGATCCCAGGTGATTTTTCCTTGCTGCTGCTCCTGTTTCCATCACAACTTTGATTTGGTTGCCAGAGGGATAAACAGAGAGCCTCTATCATCTATGCCATATTTTTTCCCTTCTACTGTAACTTCTGTATCCAATTGTCTGTTGGATGCTTCTGTATCCAAGCATTTAGGCTTCTTCCAAATCTTGACTATTGTAAATTATGCTGCCATGAATTTAGGGATGCATAGATCTTTACAAATTGTTGTTATGGTTTTCTTTGGATAAATACCCAGATGTGCAATTGCTGGGTCAAAAGCATTTTCAATTTTTTGAGAAACCTTCAGACTGTTTTCTACAGCAGCTATACCAATTTGCCATCCCACCAATAATGTATGAGGGTTCCTTTTTCTCCACATCCTTGCCAACACTTGTTATTTGATTTATTGATGATAGCCATTCTGACAGGTGTGAGGTGATATTTCATTGTAGTTTTAATTTATATTTTTCTGATGATTAGTGACCTTGAGCATCTTTTCATATGTCTATTGGAGATCTGTATTTCCTCTTTGGAGAAACATCTGTTCAGGGCTTCTGCCTATTTTTTAAATTAGATCGTTTTGTTGTTGTTGTTGTTGTGTTGAATGAGTTCTTTATATATTTTGGATATTAACCTCTTATCATATGTATTATATGCGAATATCTTCTCCCAATCATCTGTTGTCTTTTGTTTTGTAGATGTTTTCCTTTGCTATACAAAAACTTTTAGTTTGATATAGTCCCATTTATTTTTTCTTTTGTTTCCCTTGTCCAAAAAGATATATCCAAAAAGGAAATTACTTTTAACAATATCAGAGAGTGTATTGCCTATGTTTTCTTATAGAAGTTTTATGGTTTCGGATCTTACATTTAAATCTTTTATCCATTTCGAGTCGCTCTTGTATACAATGTAAGAGGGTCGTCCAACTTCTTTTTTTTTTTTTGCATGTATCTTTCCAATTTTCCCAACATCATTTACTGAAGAGACTGTCTTTACCTCATTGTATATTCTTACCTCCTTTGTCATATATTAAGTGAGTGTATAGGAGTGTATTTATTTATGAGCTCTCTACTTTGTTCCATTGATCAATGTATGTTTTATGACTGTAGCATGGTGTTTTGATTACCATAGCTTTGTAGTATAGTTTGATATCAGGTAGTGTGATACCTCCAATTTTGTTCTTTTTCTCAAGATGCCATGGCTATTTGGGGTCTTTTATGAAGATGCTTCATATGATTTCCATATAAATTTTAAGATTATTTATTCTAGCTCTCTGAAAAATGACATTGGTATTTTGATAGGGATTGCATTGAATCTATAGATTGCTTTGAGTAGTATGGTCATTTTAACGATGTTGATTCTTCCTACACATGAGCACAGTATATGCTTCCATTTATTTGTATCTTCAATTTCTTTTTCAATTACTTATTTTCTGAAAACAAGTCTTTTACCTCCTTATTTAATTTGATTCTCAGGTATTTTATTGTTTTCAATGCAATTGTAAATGAAATTGTTTTCTTAATTTCTCTTTCTGAAAGTTCGTCATTGGTGTATAAAAATGCCACTGACTTCTGAATACTTACTGTGTAACCTGGTACTTTACTGAATTCATCGATCAGTTCTAATAGTTTTTTTTTTTTTTTGTGGAATCTTTAGGGATCTCTATATATAATATCATGTCACAGGCAAATAATGAGAGTTTTACTTCTTCCTTTCCAATGTGGATAGCTTTTATTTATCTTTCTTGTCTTATGGCTATGGGAAGACTTCCAATACAATATTGAAGAGAAGTGGTGAAAGTAGGCATTCTTGTTTTGTTTCTGATCTTAAGGAAAATAATTTTAGCTTTTTCCGATTAA
>NW_006440149.1:253181-256836 GCF_000325575.1 Pteropus alecto | reverse complement strand
GTATAGATGTAAATTTATAACATATAAAATTTAAAAAAATATATTTTTATTTTTTTTTAAATTTACCTATGAAGTCATCGTGTCCAAGACTTTTGTTTGTGGAGATTTTTTTGATTACTGATTCTATTTTGTGAGTAGCAATTGGTCTGTTCAGATTTTCTATTTTTTCTTGACTCAGTCTTAGAAAATTGTGATCTTAGGAATGTATCCATTCCTCCAGATCGTCCAATTTGTTGGCATGTAATTGCTTGTAATATTTTCTTATAACCATCGGTATTTCCATGGAGTCCATTATCACTTCTCTTTTATTTCTGATATTATTTATTTGGGTTCTCGTTCTTTTTTTATAGACAAGTTTCATTAAGGGTTAATCAATTTTATCTTTCCCAAGTGGTAGCTTTTTGTTTCATTGATCTTTTGTTTTTATTTATTTTTTTAGACTCTATTTTGTTAATTTTTGCTCAGAACTTTATTATTTCCTTTCTTTTACTAACTTTGAGTTTTGTTTACTGTTCTTTTTCTACTTTCCTTAAATTTATGGTGAGATTTTTTATTTGAGATTATTCTTGTTTCTTGAGGTAGGTATCTATTGCTTTGAATTTTTCTCTTAGGACTGTGTACCATAGATTTGGGGTCATTTTGTTTTTATTTTCATTTGTCTCAATGTATCTTTAGATTTATTTCTTAATCTCATTGTTAACCAATTTATTGTTTAGTAGCATATTATTTAGCCTCCATGTGTCTGTGTATGTTTTCAGGTTTTTTTTCCTTGCAGTTGATTGTGGTTGGAGAAGATGCTTCATATGATTTCAAACTTCTTTATTTAATTGAGACTTGTTTTGTGGCCTAACATGTGGTTTGTTTTGGAATATGTTCCATGTGCACTTAAGAAGAATGTATATTCTGCTGCATGAGATGAAATGCTCTAAAATATATATATATTAAATCCATCTCGTCTAATGTGTCATTTAATGCTGTTGTTTTCTTGTTGGTATTCTGTTTCGAAAATCTGTCCATTGGTGTCAGTGTGGCATTAAAGTTTCCTACTATGACTTTATTATTGTTGATCTCCCCCTTTATGTCAGTCAATATTTGATTTATATATTTAAGTGCTCATATGTTGAGTTGGGTTATATTTACTAGGGGTATGCCCTCTTGTTGGATTGATCAATTTATCATTATGCAATATCCTTCTTTGTCTCTTATTATGCCTTTGTTTTCAAGTGTATTTTGTCTGATATATGTATTGCTACCCCAGCCTTTTTTTTTTTTCATTTTTACTTGCATGAAATATCCCTTCCAATCCTTTTACTTGCAGTCTGTGTGTGTCTTTCAATCTATAGTGAGTCTCTTGTAGACAGCATATGTTTGGGTCTTATTTTCTCATGCATTCAGCTATGCTATCTTTTGATTGGAGTATTTAATCCATTTATATTTAAAGTGATTACTGGCAGGTACATAATTATTATCATATTATTATTCATATTTATGTTCTTTTTTTCCTCAAGCTTCTTCTTCTTAAAGAAATGCCTTTAACATTTCTTGCAATACTGGCTCAGCAATGATGAATTCCTTTAGCTTTTTCCTATCTGGGAAGCTCTTTATCTCACCTTTAATTTAAATATATAGCCTTGCTGGGTAAAACAATTTAGTTTTAGGTACTTGCTTTTCTTCAAGTATTTTGTGCCAATCCCTTTTGGCCTGCAAATTTTCTCTTGAGAAATCATCTGACAGTCTTATGGGAGCTCCCTTGTAGGTAATTAATTGCTTTCCTCTTGCTGCTTTTGAGATTTTTCTCTTTGTCTTTAACCTTTGGCATTTTAATTTTTATGTTTCTTGGTGTGTGCCTCTTTAAATTCATCATGTTTGAGACTGAATTTTCTGGGATTCTATGTCTATTTCCTTTGCCAGGTTAAGGACGTTTTCAGTCATTATTTCTTCAAATAAGTCTCAATTTCTTGCTCTTTCTCTCATTCTGTGACCTCTATGATGCGAACTTTGTTATGTTTGATGTTGTCCTAGCAGTCCCTTAAACTTTCCTAAGTTTTAATTTTTTTTTTCTATTTGCTGTTCTGATTGGGCATTTTCTGGTACCTTGTCTTTCAAATCATTGATTCAGTCCTCTGTTTTATCTAATCTGATGTTGAATCCTTCTAATGTATTCTTTATTTCAGTTATTATATTCTTTATTTCCGACTGGCTCTTTTTTATGGTTTCTCTGTTTTGTTTTGTTGGGGTTTTTTTATGCTTACTATGAGTTTGTTGAAGTTGTCACTGAGCTCATTTATTCACCTCTTAGGTTCCTTGAGCAGTTTTATAACCGGAGTTTGAACTCAGTATCTAGTAGGTTGCCTGCCTCCATTTCATTTAGTACTTATTTTGGAGTTCTCTCATTTGGGACTTTTTTTTTCTTTTTTCTTTTATTTATTTATTTTCTTTTTGGCTGCCTCTCTGTGTTTTTTTTCTATGTATTAAGTAGATCTGTTGCCTAGTCCAGTTTTGGTTGGGTGGCTTTACGTAGTAGAGGCCCTGTTTGGCTCAGTGGCTCAGTCTCCCTGATAACCTGTGCCAGGTATTCTAGGAGTGTTGGTTGTGTTGGATGTGTGTGCCCTCTTGTTATAGTTGAGCTTTGATTGCTGTTTGGATGTCTCTGGGTGGAATTGACCCTCATGCTGACTGGTTGTGAGCACTGGCCATGAGCTCAGAGTATGAGCTGCTAGGTAGGGTCTAACCCCAAAGAGTGGGATTCATCTCAATAGGCTCATGGGCCTTTTGAGACCATTCTTTGACTTACCGCTTGTGGGGCTAATCAGATGGTGTTCTGTTGTAGTCACTAGCCACTGAGCATGTTAGTTCTAGGGCCCCTTCAAGGGATTCTCATGTAGGCTCTGGCCAGATGCTGCCTGTGATCAGTCCAGGGCTAATGGTAGGAGCTACAAAGTTATTTGTGTTTAGTTGTTGTCTTTGCTAGATATGGAGGCACATGGGAGAGGCCGCGCTTTGAAGCGAGGCTGGCTGCCACCAGTACCATTCCTGGGACAGCTCAGGAAAAAGCCCAGGGTACCTCAAAGCTTGAAGCTGCCTACTTGCTGTCCATAAGGCCTAGCAGCTGAAAGAGTCTCAGATGGTATATGAGTTGGGTGAGGTAGGATTCCAGGAAGTCACCATAGTGGGGCAAATAATATTTCCCATGTTAGTTCAGATTCAGATTTGTTGCCAGTGCTGAGCCTGTGGCCACATGCAAAGGTCTCAGATTATACATAGGCCAGCCTCTGCTTGCCTCCAGCTCACAGACCCCAAAGATTTAAGAAATATTGCAGCTCGGGCAGGAGCCGGTTGTTCCTCCACCGAAAGTGTCTTCTGAGGCACGCAAGCCAAGGCCTGTTCCTTGCTGCTGAAGGCGCCCTCTGCTGAGAGTGCAGGGTGAGGCTGGTTTCCCAGTCACAAAAATACCTTCAGCAGTGTGAGTTGGGTGTGGTGGGGTCCCTGAGGTGGAGCAAGCAGATTTCACCAGGTCAATGCAGGTTCAAATTTGACTGTGTGGTGGGGAGGGCTCAACACAGGCAAGATGGTGCCTGCCTGTAGGCTTCACAGGGGGAGGGCTCAAACAGAGACAATAGCAACTGTCCCTCCAGCCCTTGTACTAGCGCTGTGC
>NW_006440149.1:249328-253148 GCF_000325575.1 Pteropus alecto | reverse complement strand
TGTCCCTCCTCTGGAACTCAAAATTAATGCCTGTGTGTAAGTGAGTCTGTGTGTGGGCCCTTTCAAAGGACTTCTGTATTTCCAGGAGCCTCCCATCTCATTCAGATGGTCAGAATCTCCACTGATTTTCCCAGCTAGATTTTGTAAGGACTCCTCTTCTCAGAACTGGAATCTGAGCTGGAGAGCCCCAATGAGGGCCTGGGGCTCATCACTCCTCTGAGGCACTTTTGCAACTGAGATATCTCTCCCAGTGCTCAACCACCACACTTGCATGCAAGACCAGGCCATTTTATATCTCCACCCTTTCTACCAGTCTTTTTGTGGCCTCTTCTTTATATTTTTAATCATAGGAGCTATGCTCAGCTAGTCTTCAGATGGTTCTCTGGGTTGATTGTTCTATAATTTAGTTTTAATTTTAATGCATTCATGGGAAAAGGCAAGCACAGTGTTTTCCTCCTGTGCCATCTTGACTGGAATTCAAGTCTTTTATTGATAATACCATTCTATAATTTAAAAAAAAAATAGAGCTCTTTGGAAAAATAACTCATCACTGTACTAGGACAAGAAATATATAAAATGAACCTGGAGAATATTTTGGTGTCAGAAACTAAGAGAGTGATACTACTACTGCTACTACTACTACTACTACCACCACCACCACCACCAATAATAATAATAACCACCCCATAATAATGGTAATATGTCAAAGGGGCACAGGAGTCAATTTTAGGAGCTCTCAATAGTTAAAGTTAAAAAAAATGTGTCTACAGTCATGCCACCCTGAACATGCCCAATCTCATTGGATCTTGGAAGCTAAGCAGGGTCAGGTCAGATTAGTACTTGGATGGAAGACCACCGAGGAATACCAGATGCTGTAGGCATTTAAAATTTTTTTGAACAAAAAAATAAATATTGGGGGGGGGTTCCGAGAAGATGGCAGACTAGGTAAAAGCATGGTTGGTTTCCTCCCAGGTCTGCATTGAAATTACAACCAAATTATAAAATAATCAACGTGGAGAATCAACTGAAGTCCAGCTAATCATAACACCTATGTCTGATAATATAAAGGAGCCACATCGAAGCCAGTAGGAAGGGCAAAGTCACAAATTGGGCTGGACCCGCACCTGCGGGTGGCGGATGATCACTGGGAGGGGCAGTGAGGCTGCAGAGGCTCTCCTGAAGGAGAGGGGTTCCTGGTCTCACCTAGGGGCTCCCCAGCCCAACGTCTCAAAGAGGATATTCCAATAAATCTGACTGTGGAAACCAGAGGGAATTCTGGTGGTCTGGGTAAGACGGAAGGAGACGGAAACCCTAGACATCTCTTTGAAGGACCTGTGCACAGGCTTTCTGACCTGCGGACATTCACCCGGGACACTGGCAGTGGGTCAGAGGCTTCCATGGGATTCATTCTGAGAAAGTTTGCATTACCTGGTGCCAGAAGGAGGGCTGGAAGGGCAGTTACCTTGTGCCTTAGTCCAGCCCCCGTACAGGGAAATCAAGTGATCACAACAGCTTGACTGTTCAGACCCCTCCCACAGAGCCATTAGGAAACCCTGGTCAGTGGGGATCAGCCAGCCCCACCTAATCTGCATATTTCCCTGGGCTTTTGTTGCTGGATGGCTGCGACACCCTGCACCTATTCAGGGCCAAGCATTCCCAGTAGGCTGCCAGCATTGTGAGTCACCATTTCCAATCCCAACAGCAGCCAGTGCTGTGAACTGCATTTCCAAGATAGGGTCAGGCAGATTACTTCTGCCAACATGAACTTGGGTGGATATCGGGATCCTGTGGTCCAGTCCCAGATAGCAGCTGGTCTTGCTGTGATCTGGGACTTATGTGGCAACTCACGAACTGTTACCAAAGTTGCAGCAAGACTGAGGTTGTATTGATCTGACTGCCATTGTCTCTCTGAGACCCTTCTCCACCCTACCCAGAAATTGCCCAATGTGGCCCATTGTTAGTGAACTGCCACAGACCAGCTCTTCTCTTCACCTGAACTCCCAATCCACACAGGTAACAAGCTTTGGCTAACACAGGGCTGGCACTGCATGGAAATCTGTGACAGGCAGATCTTTACTGCCTGCAAGAGTTGCAATATTGTGTCTGGAGAGTGCAGGTGTCTGAGGGACCTCCTCAGACTGCAGCGGTCTCATTGTGATCTGTGACTACAGTAGGAACTAGGAACCCTCAGACACTGAAGTTGCAGCAAAACTGAGGCTGTATTGATCTGATTGCCATTGTCTCTCTGAGACCCCACCCCGACCTACACACAAATTGCCCCAGGTGGCCCATTGACGGTGCCCTGCCACGGCTCCTCCCCTCCGCTCCCCTGATCTCCCAATCCACACAGGCAACAATCTTTGGCACAGAGTGGACGCTACACAGAAATCAACAGCAGGCGGACCTCTGCTTCCTGCAAGAGTTGCAATATTGGGTCTAGGGAGTGCAGGGGTCTGTAGGACTGCCCCAGACCGCAGCTGATATCGCAGTGAATGCCCAGGCACAGAAGTTGCAGCAAAACTGAGGCTGTATGGGCCAAATGGAACTTGTCTCCCTGAGGTCCCACTATACCCAAGCCACAAAGGGCCTGCAGCCCATTAACAAGCAGGCTCTTGTGCCCTGCTTCGATGTGGGGTTGTGTAGTCAGCACAGGCAACAGATTTTGGCTAGCGCAGTGAGCATGTTTCAAGGAAAACAGTTGTGGACAGACCACTTCTGCCTATACCTGCTGCAATATCTCTTGAGAAGATTGCAGGGGTCTCTATTGGCCTGATGGCCATTGACACCCTGAGCTCCTACCCCATTCAATACACAAAGCACCCGCTGCACATTGGTAGGCAGCTGCCCCTGCCCTGGGGTAGTGCATATAGGCCCAGGGTGGGCAGCAGTTGACCTTGCTATGAGTGGAAACTTGCATAGGGAGCCACAGAGACAGTGTTGGCATGTAAACTGACACTGCAGTGGCAGGGAGAAATTTACTCAATAGACCCAGGAGACTCACAGGGTCCCTGTGCCACCCAGAACGCATATCACCCAGAGGCTCATCCAGTTTCAGAGACTTACAGGCAACTGACAGGCAATGTCAGGCCTTGAGGAACAGTGGTCCCTCTGCTAAACTGCCACAGGTCAGTGACAGAGGGATAACTGACCGCTGCCTACAGTGTTGTCTCTTCCACTTACCTATAGATCCAGCTTAGGCAACAACCATCTGCCATCGCTTTGTAGTTCCCACCAGGTATCCCTGAGCAATCAAAAGAAGCAGCTGACTTTGGCCTATGGGGGAGACCCTCACAAGAGGCCACAAAACCAACGCATCTGGAGGCTGGCACCAGACCACAACAAAGCAACTCCTGACTAGTCCTATTAGTGGTACACACAAAGGATGGTTGCAACAAGTACACAAGTCTGCTAGGGCAAATCGCACTCAGTAGGGTCAGCCCCCACACAGCAACACTTACCCTGTGGGTGCAGCCAGTTTCCACAATTAGAAGGACTGAGTGTTAATCCCATCCACTGATATATCAACAATAATAAAGACTTGGCAACAACAAAAAAATCACACATAAACCACACAAAAATCACATCCAGAGCCTAAAGCATAGGAAATCAGGGAGAGTGCGCCACTGGGTCACACAGGACACCTTCCACATTAGGACATCTGGCCAGTTCTGAGAGACAAAACAAATATTCCTGACACATAGAAACAGAGGCTAATAAAATGAGAAGACAAAGAAACATTGAAACAAACACAGAGAGGCTAATAAAATGAGAAGACAAAGAAACATGCTACAAATGACACAGCAGGAGAAAACTCCAGAAA
>NW_006440149.1:246794-248462 GCF_000325575.1 Pteropus alecto | reverse complement strand
AGTACATCACCACCAAGCCAGTATTAGAGAAAAAGTTGTAGAGACTTCTTTAAGAAGATGTAAAAAATATGTATCAAAAATATGAATAAAGAATGACGATAACTACATACCTAAGAACAAGTACTTTAAATGTAAATGAATTAAATGCTCCAATCAAAAGTTATAGAGTAACCAAATGGTTAAGCAAACAAGACCCATGCATATGCTGTTTACAAGAGATCTACTTCAGATCAAAGGACACTCACAGACTGAAAGTAAAAGGATGGAAAAAGATATTTCATGCAAACAGAAATGAAAAATAAGCCGGGGTAGCAATACTTACATCAGATAAAATAGACTTTAAAACAAAGGCTATAATAAGAGAAACAAAAGGGCATTACATAATTATAAATCTTGATCGATAAATCAAGAGTACATAACCCTAGTAAACTTATACACACCCAACATAGGAGCACCTACATACATAAAACAATTACTGACTGACTTAAAAGGAGAGATCAATAGTAATACACTCATAGTATGAGACTTTAACACCCCATTGACACCAATGGACAGATTTTCCAGGCATAGAATCAACAAGGAAACAATGGGCCTAAAAGACCCAATAGACTAGATGGATTTAATAGATATTTTCAGAGCATTTTAGTCCAAAGCTGCAAAATATACATTCTTCTCAAGTGCACATGAAACATTTTCAAGGATAGACCACATGTCAGGATACAAATCAAGTCTCAATAAATTTAAGAAGCTTGAAATCAAATCAACCGTCTTCTATGATCACAATGATATGAAACTAGATATCAACCACTATAAAAAAAATGGAAAATACACAAACACATGGAGTCTAATTAACATGCTATTGAACAATGAATGAGTTATTAATGAGATCAAGAATAAATCAAAAGATACCTAGAAACAAATGAAAATGAAAACACAATGACTCAAAATCTGTGGGACATAGCAAATGCAGTCCTAAAAGGGAAATTCATAGAAATACAGGCCTACCTCAAGAAATAAGAAAAAGCTCAAATAACCAATCTAACTTAACATTTAAAATAACTAAAATAGGAAGAGTAAACAAAACTTAAAGTGACTAGAAGTAAGGAAATAATAAAGATCGGAGTGGAAATATGAATTAAGAGTCTAGAAAAACAAAACAAAAGGATAATGAAACCAAGAGCTGTTTCTTTGAAAGGATAAATAAAATTGACAGACTCTTAGCCAAACTCTTCAATGAAAAAAAGAGAGAGGACTCAAATAAACAAAATCAGAAACGAAAGAGGAGAAATAATCATGGAATCCACAGAAATACAATGGATCATACGAAAATAACACTAGCAATTATATGCCAACAAATTGGACAACCTAGAAGTATTGGACACATTCCTAGAAATATACAATCTCCCAAGATTGAGTCAGGAAGAAACAGAAAATCTGAGCCAACCGATTACCACCAATGAAATAGAATCAGTAATCAAAAATCTCCCAAAATACAAAAGTCCTGTTCCAGACGGCTTCATAGGAGAATTTTATTTTACCAAACATTCAAAGAAGAATTATCACCTATTCTCAAACTATTCCAAAAATTTCAAGGAGAGAGAAGACTCCTTAATTCCTTTTATGAGGCCACCATTACTTTGATGTCAAAGTAATGACAAAAATATTTTT
>NW_006440149.1:225666-244658 GCF_000325575.1 Pteropus alecto | reverse complement strand
AAATAAATAAATAAATAATATTGATAAAAATGAAAACAAGTCATAGATTATAACTAAAACTGTGAAATAAATATTCACAATTCTATAGTGATATAAATAACTGAAAAAACACATAAGTGGGGAGACTAGACAAAAGTTAGCAGAATTCTAAATAAAATATGTAGATATTCCACCCTAAAGGAGAAAGAGCAGAACTCCCTACTCCCCACAATCCCTTTGTGTGAGCTCCTCAGAGTGACTTCCTTCCAAAAATTACTGTATGGAGAAAAAGGAAGAATGTAATTCTGCAATGGAGAAACCTGACAAATACTACTTCAGCCAGCTAATCAAGGTCAACATCAACTATCATAAATGATGTTGATAATATGTAGCTTTGACATGATGTGATGAGAATGGCACTTTGCCTCTCTGATTTTAATTTCAAAAACATATAACCCTAGTTTAACCATAAGTAAATCATTGGATAAATCCTAGTTGAGGAAATTCTACAAAATACCTGACCAGTATTTCTCAAAACTGTCAATGGAATCAAAATTAAGAAAAGTCTGAGAAACTGTCACAACCAAAAGAAGCCTAAGGAGACATGATGACTAAATGTAATGTAAGATCTCAGATAGGAGCCTGCAATGGAAAAAGGGACATAGGTAATTCTAAGAAATCATGAATAAAGTAATGTGTTGCTAATGTGTTGATATAAGTTTATTAGTTATGATAAATGTACTATACTAATATAAGATGTTAACAATAGGGGAAACTGAGTGTGAGATATATGTGAACTCTGTACTAGCTTTACAACTTTTCTGTAAGTGTGAAGCTGTTCTAAAACTGGAAGTTTATTTAAAAAGCATACTGTGGGCTCTACTGTGAGGACAAACCAAACAGCTTGCTGGGCTCCAGAATGCTGCCTCTGATATAACATGATCACTGAGAAAGCAGAAACTCTGTTGGATTCCTCCAGAGTCAGCAGGAGCTTAGATAATACAGAGTGGGTGCCGCTGAATACCTGAAGCAAGAAAAACAAACAAACAAACAAAAAATTGGGGCGGGGGAGAGTGGACTCACTCACCGCTGAAGTAAAACTAAGCAGTAATCAGTGACCTTAAGGTGGGGGAAGGTGGAGAAAATGTATTTTAGTACAATAATGCATAGCAGTTTAGCAAACTTTCTAGAGCAGCCCAGATGTTAAAAGAAGCTTCTTTGGGGGCCTTGTGAGGTACATTATGTGGGTGCTAGTCAATGAAGAATTACACCTTGCAGGGGACTACATCTGGCAGAATACACTATGAGATTTGCAGACAGAAATAAAGAATATTAGTTTTCTAATTAAATGTCACAGAATGCAGGAAGATGGACCTGAGGGAGACTATTTCCATATTGGTATAAACTGAGCAAAAATATAGCTCTGCCTTGACTGATAATTTGGGGATAAAGAATATAATCCAGGATAAATTATTTTTTGTGAACCACAAAGAATGCAGAGTTTTTATAAAATTATATTTTGGGTGATACACCCAAGGTAAGTACCTAGTGGAGAAATAGACACAGTGAAGTGAGAAAGGAGAGACTTGGCACAGAAAAATTAATTATCTTCACATTTTTGGGATTAAGTATTTCTTAGAGAAATCAGTCTCATTAAATACAATCTAGGGGAAAGCCTAGCATAATCCTCTGGTCTGATCTTTTTGTTTTTACTCTGGGATAATAGCCAGGTTGTTTTAAACCAATTGTTCATGGACTTAAGTGGAATTGGGCTTGTGGGTTGTTTGAGAGCAAAAGGAAATGTTTAATTAATCCATAGCTCAGGATACATTTGTACAACGCTTTATGGTTATCTTTGTTTTGGAAAAAATGTCAATTTCCTATATATTATTTTACTTATAGTTTTTTTTTTCCTTAAAACTATAATAAGTAGAAAATGACTTTTATGGTGTTCATTACAAAAAGATAAGAAACTGAAAAGGAGAGAGATTTAATAATTAGTTAAGGTAACACAAACAGTTATGAACACAGACTTCGACTCAGGTTTCTTGACTCTTGGCCCAGTGTTCTTTTTCCTCTGCCAATCTGCCTCTCATATACATATTAGGACCTGAATCTGACTGGCTTCACCCACTTGCCAAGCTTCCTTAAGTTTCAGAGAAAATATTTTGGGTGATCACACAATACAAACAGCAATGATCTTTCATGGAATTAGAAATGAAATTGGAGGGAAATCACATAGGCTATAGGCATGAAATGACACCTGATTGTTTCCTACTGTCAGTACTACCTGTTACTTGAAGTAGCTTATAGCATTTGTCTATTGAGACCACTTTAGGGGAAATTAGCTAGAGATGTGTCACAAGGACCTGGATGAGGATATACTTTCAACCAGAAATGCCAGTGATAGAAGGGCTTTTTATTTTATTTTATTTTTTGTAATGTCACCACCTTGACAGAGTTGCAGCATGTGCTAAGTCATCTCTCAGATTCCAAATCAGAAGATTTAACATTAGTATGAATTAGTCAAACCAGAATATTCAGTTCATCATTTGAGTATTTGCTCAATGAGACACCAATGGTCTGGCTCTCAGGGTATTCACAGGGTTTTCCTTAATTTAGCCCCATCATTTAAATAGAAATTTAATATCATGGAAGGTAAGGGATAAGGAAATGATGAGGGGAGGCACAGCCCTTTTAACTATAGGTAGCACAAATCATCCCGATTACCAAAAGGCTCCAGACCTCTTCTTTTCCTCTGTCAAATGAGGGAAAAGATCTGGACAGCCAAGTCAGTGATGTTGAACAAAATAATGACTGTGGACAATAAAAAAGAAGGTGTGTCAGCCCTAGCACTAAAAGTAAAACAATGCTTGAAAATAAAGCCCAAATCCGTAGTGATCTCAGGTCTGATTTTATTGTTGTTGTTGAAGAGGTTAGTTCCAGATATTTCAAATGTCTAATGTGGATACCCCAGATAGCAAGGCTATGTTAAATTACCCAGATCATTTGACCTATATAAAACCTACTACAATGAAAAGGCAATAGTTGAATAAAAATATAAGAGAATTTTTGTTTCTAACCAATTTTTTAAGCATCTTGTAAGATAACAAGCATGGTAATGTATTTAAAATGCACGTGGCTCTAGCTGGTAGAAAAAAATCATTGTGGGTGATTTTTTAAAAATATTTTTCGGTTATTTGTTTTCTAATTTTGTCAGTTAAATATATATTGCTTGTGTAATTTTTTAAATGTAAAAACTAAGGCAATGCCTTATTATCAAATTATATACCAGAAGATTTGGAAACCCTTAAAAGGTTCCCAGAGATCCTCTGTTTTATCCCTCTATCTTTAGGCAAATCTGAGTCAAATTTACTAAATTTGACTTGAGCTTATAAAGCACTTCGTTGCTTAAACCCCTTTATTTTACCAATGAGGCAACAAAAACCCGGGGCAGATAAATACCTTGCTCTCAGGCACACAGATAGTTAGTATCAGAGACTAAGAAGGATCACTAAAACTTGACATCAGTGCCATTTCATCTTTTTCCTACTCTCTCTGCCTCTGCAAACCACCACCATCATTCATATGAATCCACCTTCCTCAGGGTCTATGTTTGAGGAATTCTCCTATAGATAAGTGGTTGGAAAACACTATAGCCCTGGGAACACACTGTTTGGAAAATAATCTATGCATCAACCCCATCCCTATACATAAGCAGTTTATATTACATGTTGCAAAGAAAAAGGTACCCTGCCGAAAAGTATACCTTGACTAAAAGATTGCCCTCATTATTCTGTCACAGTGTTTGTCACATCACCATCCTGTAATGCCTGTAGAGCCATAGATGCAATATTCAATCAATCATTCATATGAAGTTTATTAATAATAAACCATATTATAAGAACTATTTATAGGATATGGGGATTCAGAGATAAACAAGCCCTGGCCCTTTCCCTTGAGGAGCTGGCATAATAACTGTGAAACCAAGCAAATAAACAGACTATCCAAAATCTTGATATAGAAATAGGTGTTATGAGAATGCAGAGTAAAGGCACCTAACTCAGGAAAAGATTCTCAGGAAAGGAAGTGACTTCTAAGCTATACTTTAAAGGATAAATAGGCAGATAAAATGGGGAAAGTTGAGAGAGGCATCCTTAGCAGAGAAAACATGTAAAAGCTCAGACACATAAAAATATACAGTTCATTGAGGAGCTGAAAGTACTTCAGCACAACTAAAGAAAGGCATGACAAAATGAAGTAGTGAGAGATGAGGTTGGAAAGATAAACAAAGGTAAAGTTATAAATGGTCTTGTTGGCCATGCTAAGGAGTTTGGACTCTTTCTAAAGCTGTCTATAGTCATTACATGATTTTAAACAGCAGAATGCATTAGAATTTGGGTTTATAGCATTATATTATCAGGAAAGGGCCTCCATCTTCGCATGAGTGGTTCTTAACCAGGAGCTAGTCCCTAAAAGAATGAGAACAGAATTAGGGACAACAGGTCCAAGTCAGGTACACTATCTGCTAACCAGGATTGGCTAATGGTAAGTCCTGTTTATCTTGGGACTTTGGAGTAGAACAAATTCCTCTTGATGGTATGTTCCCTTTCTCTGTTTGTGCCACCTCCTATCTTTGTCCACTTTGAGTCCTGATAGCAAACAAGCAAGCAAGCAAGCAAGACCTCATAAATGGGAACTCTACCAGACATATATATTGTCCCTATGTTAATATAGCCTAAAATCAAAGAACAGATCACTCATAATGTCAGCTTGGTTACACCTTAGAGTTACTCTGTTCTCATTAGCTGCCTTTTCAGTTACACATTAAATTACTTACCTAGAAAGTCAGCCACTGTTAGCACAAATATTGTCTCTCCCATGCAGAGCTTAAATACATCCTGTGAGACAGAGTAGAGCCCTATTTGGGCATAGAGGTTTAAAGTATGTGTTTATTCTCCAATCTTTACATCTAATTAGCAATCAGCAGGGCATAATCAGCAATAGAATCTCTGCTAGCCCCATCTTGGACATTGACATAGCCTTTGGGCAGTAGTCAGGCTGAAAATAATACCACCTGCATTAGTATTTAATTCTGATTTCCATCTGGAAGAGCTAGAAAAACTGCAGAGGGTTAGCAATTGTAGGAAGGAAGAAAAGAGCTCGGCTTTCAATGTACTAAAGGTGCCATTTGGAAGAAATGGCATACCAATGTTGGGAAATTGCAGATGAATAATTTGAGCGAGGGCATTTTCTACCTAAATTATCTAAGGAAGACTATGGTACAAATAGTATTTTATGATATTGCTTGCCATAGCTGGCTGCCATTCATTGACTTAAGGAAAAGATCTCTATCTTCTAAAAAGAGTGCTTCAGAAAAGCAATGAATAGTAATTAGGTACTTAAAAGTAACTGGACTTGTGCCACTTTGAGGTGCCATGGCAAAACTTGTACCTGGAACCAGCTTTTTTAGTACCTCAGTAAGTGATCTTCGAGAACTTTTTTCAAAACTCCATAGACTTTTTTTTTTCACCTATGAAATATTGAAATGATTTAAAGGTGAGATGATAAATATTAAAATGTTAAAATAGTTCATTGGGAAATTAGAGTGAAATATTCTCACAGACTAAAAGGAGGAAAAGATAATGAAAGAGAAAATAGGACAGAAATCTCAAGAGATACGGAAAACAAAGTTACTAACATTCAGATGATAGGGATTTTTTTTTCATTCATTTTTTTATGGTGACATTGGTTAACGAAATGCAGTAAGTTTCACCTATACATTTTAACAGTAAGGTATACACATGTGTGTGTGTATGTGTGTGTGTGTGTGTGTATTTACTTATTTATAACGATCTGGATATGAGTGAATAATTAAATGAATCATAGAACTTGAGAGCTGGAAGGGATTTTAATGTTTATCAATTCAACCTATTTCTTTTATAGACGAAAAATTTAAGTCCATAGCAGGAAAGTGACCCACCCAATGTCAATTTTCCACTGAGAACCACCTCCTATTCAGTTTGACTCTCACTCACATTGACCATTTTGCTTTATGTTAGAAAATGGGTAAGTAAGATGAACTTAGTAGGAGAAAAGTGAGGCAGGGTGGGCAAACTTCTGAGCCTGGGCAACAGAGGACTATGCTAGCAATTAAAAATAAGGTTGACACTCATTGTGTTAATGACATTATAGTGAAAGAATCTAAGAATAACAGCACTTTGATCCAGACCACTCCTAACCCCTCCCTGAAATAGTTACATGCAACAAGGAACAGTGACAATGAAAAGCAAAGTAGTATTTGCTGATGCTTTGGCCACAAATCCCACTACAGAAAATTCTCATGAGTTGGGCTGAACAACATAGAATACTCTCTTTTACATGATATTTAAGCTTTTGATTAAATCAGACTGTATGACTTTCTCTGTAGAATTTGATCACTTCCTAATACCTGCACTACCAACACTGTGGCTGAAGCCACTATTACCTCTCACCAGAGTTACTACAGTAGTTTCTTAACTGGTGTCCTTGCTTTTACTCTTGCCTTCTATCATCTATTCTTTAAAATCATCAGTGATTCTGTTAAAATATGTCAAATCAAATCATGTTCTACATTAAAACCCTCCAAACTCATTCCAGTGGTCTTCAAGGCCCATCACGTAATCTCCTTCTCTGTTATCTCTTTGCCCTCATCTCCTGCTACTCTCCACTTCAATCACTGCTCCAGTTCATACTGGCTTCTGTGCTATTATTTGAACTGCACTAAACATGTTGGCTCCTCAGAACTTTTTTTTTTTTTTTGATGCTCAAATAAAACAGTTTTATTTCTTTGTCCTCTGGACCTTTTCATTTGTTGTTTTCTCTGTCTTAAATACTCTTCCTCCAGATATGTGCTTTACTTCAAAAGGATTTCTATTAAAATGTCACTTAGAGAGGTCTTTCTTGATCTCTATAAAATAGTAATATCTATCCACTCCTTTCTGTGTCTAGCATGACTTTACCCTGCTCTACTATTCTTCACTTCACTTTTTACCATCTTTCTGTCTTCCCTATTAGAATGTAAGTCCCATAAAGTAAGGGACTTCAGTGTTTTTGTTTTGTTTTGATTTGATTCGTTTTTTCTTCACTAATGTGTCTTAATATCTAAAATGAGATCTGGCATACATACAGTAGGTATGCAATAAACATTTGTTGAACATATTGATGATTGAATAAGGACTTTAAAATTCCATCTATATTTATGTGACTGGAAAAGTGCAAAGTACTTTGCTTCATTGTCTCACACATATGAAAATAGCACTACAGAAGATACTGTTAGTTATCTCATTTATAGATTAGAAACATGAGAGGGTGAGTAATTTGTCCAAGGCCATGAAGCCTTGTAACACATTTAGGAAGCATTAAAATCCAAGTATGGCTCACTCCCAAAGCCCATGTATTTAACTATCATGAAATACTGCCTTCGTAGTTCCAATCTGAACCTAAATTTGCTTGTCCTTTCTCTTTACATTTACTCTGTTTTATGGGAATAATTGACTTTGTATGTATGTTATTATCCAGGAAATATCTCTCCCTGCCTACTAAATATCAGTCCAATTAATTATAGTATTCTAAGGAGGACAACACCCAGTTTTAACAAATGGCCCTGAATGCAGATGAGTTAAATATGCTAAATTCTTTCTCCTAATGAATTTCTGGGCTCTGTAAAGAGGGTTCTGGACTAGTCACTTCTATGGAGCAAAATCAAGCAGTTTATAACTTTGGTGCTAAAGTTCCACATCCACTGTCTTCTACTGCAGATATCAATTGAGAACCCTGTGGCTTTCTTGACTCTTTATCTTGTCCTTAGATGATTATCTCTCGTTATTGTGATTTTCAGTAAAATCTTAAAGGGTTTTTCTCTATCTTACTCATTCCTTAATCTGCCCTATCCCAGGGAACACAAAAGAAAGTGGAATCATCACACTGATTCTCTTTCTCCTCAGGCTTCTCAAGATCTTATCACTCTCACCATCCAGGTAACTAAATTACTGATATGGCTTACCTTATACCCACTCTTCTCCAACTAATCCAGTCCCAGAATTTCTTTATTTCCCTGTCTCGTCTAATGAGAGCTTCATCTATTAAAAAAAAAAAAACTTTTTTCCCAGTTTTATTGAAATATAATAGATAATTAGTTGCTCGTTTACATTGTATACAATGTAATAAATTTAAAAAACTTTTTTCCCAGTTTTATTGAAATATAATAGATAATTAGTTGCTCGTATTTACATTGTACAAGTCAATGAGTATTTTTTCAACTATAGTTTACATATAACAATATATTTTAGCCAAACACTCCTTTTTGCAATCTTTTTTCCTATAAATGCCAAATTATTCCTTAAAGGAAAATTACAATTTTTCATTATTTCACCACTTAAATAAACAACTTTTATGTACATTAACAATTTAATGGTTAATGACGGCATTATTCACTTTCCAAACTAAATATAGTTAGCATCAAGAAATTAAGTGTCTCTGAAAATAGCAACTGACACCTATTACCTATTTTTGGCCTTGTATGATCCATTTTAAGCTCTCTCTAGCGTTAGCCTAGGAGCCTAGGTTAAAATGAATACCATTGCAATGCACTATATCAAATGCCCAAAGCCCCACTTTCTTCTTTGGGATTCCAAAATGTTATATAATTTTAGCAATGGGATTGCTAAGAAAAATAATGACTACTACATTATATTGTAGTTTATCCTCAATATAGTAACCTAAGCAAACTATATAAATAAAAAAATTTTCTCATCAGATCCTAAACTATTGAGAATCAATGTGCATTTTACTTGTCCTTTCAAATAAGAGTCTAATGTTCTTGGGTAAGTCCACTTTACTTAATATAGATTTCATGAGAGTCATTCCCAAATCTATACTGCGTTCTTGGCCTATTATTGATACCTCCTTCACAACCTGATTATTCCTGGTATGGCTTGCTTGTTAAAAGGCAATTACTTTTTAGTCAAAGCTGAAGGAGATTCTGAGGAAAACCATGGGAGTTTTAGGCAAGTAGAGAAGGTCTACATTCAAGCTGTTTCTCACTGGGTAAAAAAAAAGTCCAGATTATTAAAGAAAATCGAGGTTCTCTTTTAAAATATCTGGAAAAATTGCCTCTGTTCTACATACATCTTTGTGTTTCTCAACAAAGAAAATTAACAACCAGGCATCATATAGCAGTTTTCAATGACATTGTGAAAGGTGTCATAAATGTCACTACTAGTTTTAAAATAAAGATGTTTGCAAACTCTACTTTTTAAAATAAATTAAAATTAACTCAAGTTTATTTCTTCTTTCCTTACTTACCTTTGGATATATGAGAAAGAAAGTGGTAGAATTATGGCTAGGACCCAGTAATTCTGCATTTCCTATGTCCATTGGGGAAGGTTGTAAGTATAACTCTCATTTGTTCTGTGTGGCATAATACAACAAAGTAATGAATATCACTGCCTGAAGGATATAAGCCTTGGCCTAAGAGTCAGAAGTAAATTGTCACTTGTATCATCAATAGGTTCTGCAACTTAAGGGAAAAAAACATGTAATGAAATAAATTTTACCATAGGCTAATCGATTTAAACAAGAGTTAACTTCCTAGGGCATCTCATCAGCATTATAATGAAACAATGTTGAAGGAAATGAAGTTATTCAAGGATCTAGGTTCAACTCCTATTGCTATCACTTACCAGTGATGTGAACTTCCCTTCTCTGGGATTCAATTTCCTAATCATAGTGTAAAGAGTTATACACTTTTGTTTAATGCCTTCTTGTGAAGAAAAAGATTGGATAAAATATTCATAGGATTTACAGTCACTCTATGTTTCCTTTTATTCTTTCAAGAATATCTGTATCGATGTCAGTAGGTAATCAGTAATCTAGACAAACTGAATTTCTAGATCATTGTGGTGCTAGTTTTATTTTTCAGCTTTATTAAGATATAATTGGCATTTATTATTATGTAAGCTTAAGGTGTACAATGTGATGTTTTCATATACATATATATTGTGCAATGCTTTACCACACATAATTATCTCACATAATTATTATTTTGTCATGGTGGTGAGACATTAAAACTCTACTCTCATAGTAACTTTCAAGTATACAGTACAGTATTACAAAATATAGTAAACATGCTGTATATTAAAACCCCAGAATTTATTTATTTTATAACTGCAAATTTGTACCCTTTGACCAATATATGCTTATTTCATTTAGCATAATGCCCTCAAGGCCATCGATGATAACTTAAATGGAAACATTTCCTTCTTTTTGTGACTAAATGATATTATATATGTATATAAAATTCCAAAATGTTATATAATTTACTCAAATAGGATTGCTAAGAAAAATAATAAGTACTGCATTATATTGTAATTTATCTTTAATGTAGTTACTATGCACTTAAGCAATGTGTATACATATATACATATATATGTGTGCATGACATATATATGTCATATATATATAATGTGACAAGTACATTATATATGTGTGGATTATATACAAGTATATATGTCATATATGATATATATAATACATATGTCACATTTTCTTTACCTACCAATCTATTGCATTTAGTATTTTTTTCATGTCTTGGATATTGTGAATAATGCTGCAATGAACATAGGAGTGCATATATCTCTTCAGATAGTGAATTCATCATTTTTGGATATGCACAAAGTGGAATTGCTGGATAATATGGTTCTTTTTTTTTTTTTTTTGAGGAAACTCCATACTGTTTTTCATCATGGCTGTACAAATTTACTTTTCCATTAAAAGTATACCAGGGTTCCCTTTTCTCCACATTCCACCATCATTTTTTTTTTAAATTATTTTCATTTTTTTAATTAATTTATTTTTTAATTCTTAAGTGTCACCACATATTTGACCCCCTTTACCCATCTCCACCCCAACTCAATCCTCTCCTCTGGTAACCACTACTCTATTGTCCATGTCCATGAATCTCTGTTTCTTTGTCCCATTCATTTGTTGTTTTTAGGTTTATAAGTGATATGCGATTTTCAACATTTTCTGTCTGGCTTATTTTGCTTAGCATGATTACCTTGAGGTCCATCTTTATTGTCGCAAATGGCAGTATTTCATCTCTACTTATGGCTGAGCAATATTCCATTCTAAAAATGTACCACAGCTTCTTTATCCAATCATCTATCGTAAGACACTTCAGATGCTTCCATGTCCTGGCCACCGTGAATAATGCTACTATGAACATCGGTGTGCAAGTATCTTTTCGGACATGAGCTTAGAAGTCTTTGGGATAAATACCCAGTAAAGGGATTGCTGGATCATACGATAGATCAATTCTTAGTTTTTTGAGGAAACTCCATACTGTTTTTCATAGTTGTGGTACCAATTTGCAGTCCCACTAGCAGTGTATGAGGTTTCCTTTTCCTCCACATCTTATCCAACATTTGTTATTACTTGTCCTCTTGATTATAACTATTCTAACAGGTGTGAGATGGTATCTCATTGTGGTTTTGATTTACATTTCCCTAATAGCTAGCGATGTTGAGCTTCATTTCATATATTTGTTTGTCATTTGTATGTCTTCTAGGGAGAAGTGTCTATTCATGTCAAAACACTTACTTTTTTCATTTATCAGTGATAGCCATTTCATTTATCAGTGATAGCCTGACAGCTGTGAGGTGATATCTCATTGTGATTTTGATCTGCATTTCCCTAATAGCTAGCAGTGTTGAGCATCTTTTCATATGTTTGTTGGACATTTGTATGTCTTCTTGGGAGAAGTGTCTGTTTAGATCCTCTGCCCATTCTTTGATGGATCATTTGTTTTTCTGCTGTTATTGAATTGAATGAGTTCTTTGTATATTTTGGATATTAGGCCCTTATCGGAGACATTGCTTGCAAATATATTTTTCCATTTGGTGGTTGTCTCTTTACCTTGTTTATGGTTTATTTTGCTATACAGCTTTATAGCTTGATATAGTCTCATTCATTTATTTTTGCTTTTACTTCCCTTGCATTTGAGGTCAAATTCATAAAACCCTCTTGAAGTCCAAGGTCCACAAGTTTAGATTCTATGTTTTCCTCTATCTATTTTATTGTTTTAGGTCTTATATTCAGATCCATAATCCATTTTGAGTTAATTTTGGTGTGTGGTGATAGATAACAGTCTAGTTTCATTCTTTTGCAGGTGGCTTTCCAGTTTTCCCAGCACCATTTATTGAAGAGGCTTTCCTTTCTCCACTGTATGTTTTTTAGTTTTTTTGTTGAAAATTATGTGCCCATATAGACATAGGTTTATTTCTAGACTCTCGATTCTGTTCCACTGGTCCATGTTTCTGTTTTTCGGCCAATACCATTCCATTTTGATTCCTGTCACTTTGTAGTATAATTTGAAGTTGGCAGAGTAATGCCTCCAGCCTCATTCTTTTTCCTCAGGATGGCTTTGGTGATTTAGTCTTTTGTGCTTCCATACAAATCTGATAATTTTTTTTTGTTCTATTTCTTTAAAAAATGCCAATGGGATTTTGACGGGGATTGCATTAAATCTATATAATGCTTTAGGCAAGAAGGTGATTTTAGTATGTTGATCCTTCCAATTCAAGAACACGGAATATCATTCCATTTCTTCCTATCTTCTTTGATTTCTTTTATATAGGTCCGTCATGTTTCGTTAGATTTATTCCTAGGTATTTTATTGTTTTTGTTACAATTGCAAAAGGATTTATTTTTTCCACTTATTTTTCTGACACTTCATTATTAGAGTATAGGAACACTATGGATTTTTGAAAGTTGATTTTGTATTGTATTTGTTTATCATTTCTAGTAGTGTTCTTGTGGAGTCTTTAGGGTTTTGTATATGGAGAATCACGTCATCCACAAATAGTGACAGTTTGACTTCTTTTTCTATTTGGATACCTTTTATATTTTTCTCTTGCCTGACTGCACTCGCTAGGACGTCCAATGTTATATTGAATAACAGTGGCATCAGTGGACAACCGTGTCATGTTCTTCATCTTAGAGTGAAGGCTTTTGATTTTTCAACAGTAAATATAATGTTGGCTGAGGTTTTGTCACGTGTGGCCTTTGTTATGTTAAGGTACTTTCCTTCTATATCGATTTTGTTAAGTGTTTTGATCATAAATGAATGTCGTATCTTGTGGAAGGAGATTTCTGCATCTCTCGATATGGTCATATGATTCTTATTTTCTAATTTGTTTATGTAGTGTATCACATTAATCAATTTGCATATGTTGAACCATACCTGTGCCCCTGGGATGAAGCCCACTTGAGAGTAGTATATAATCTTTTTAAATATGTTGCTGTATTTGGTTTGCTAGTATCTTATTTAGAACTTCTGCATCTGTGTTCATGAGAAATATTGGTCTGTAATTTTCTTTTTTTATGTTATCTTTACCATGTTTTGGTACCAGTGTAATACTGGCCTCATAAAATGAGTTGGGAAGTATTACTTTCTCTTCAGTTTTTTGGAAGAATTTGAGAAGAATAGGTATTAAATCTTTTAAAGTTTGGTAGAATTCATTGGTGAAGCCATCTGGTCTTGGAATTTAACTTTTTTGTAAATTTTTGGTGATTGTTTTAATTTCCATGCTACTGATCAGTCTATTTGGATTTACTAGTTTTCCTAGGTTCAGTATAGGAAGGTTGTATCTTTCTAAGTACCGGTCCATTTCTTCTAGGTTATTAAATTTGGTGTTATATGCTTTTTCATAGTATTCTTGTATGATCCTTTGTATTTCTGCAGTGTCTGTCATAATTTCCCCTTCATCTCTGATTTTATTTCTTCCCTTTCTCTTTTTTCTTTAGAGTGTCTAGCCAGGGGTTTGTCAATTTAATTAACTTTCTCAAAGACCAGTTCTTTGTTGCATTTATTTTTTCTATTTTTTTAAATTTTCTATTTCATTGAATTCTGTTCTAATTTTGATTATTCTTTCCATCTGCTGACTTTAGGCTTCATTTATTCTTCTTTTCTATTTTAAGAATAAGCATTAGATTGTTTATTTTGGCTCATTCTTATTTGTGGAGGTAGGCCTGTAATGATATGAACTTTCTTTTTATGACCACTTTTGCCACTTCTCAAATGTTTTGATATGTTGTCCTATCATTATCATTTGTTTTTATGTATCTCTTGATCTCTCTTTTTTATTTCTTCTCTGACCCAGTTATTATTCATGGCATGTTGTTTAATTTTCATATATTTGTGGTAATGTTTAGCTTCTGAGATCAGATAAGATCAGGCACATTCAAGGTGGCATTGCCATAGATTTGCCTCTTTCTTTTTACATTTGATCTCTAGTTTCAAAGTACTATGATCAGAGAATATGGTTTGTATGATTTCAACCATATTATAATCGTTGAGGTTATCTTTCTTGAATTCCAAGCTCCAGCTCATTCCTTAGAATTCTTAAATTCTTATCCACTATTTGTTTAAAAATGCTTTCTAATCCCTGCTTTTTTCCCTCCCTTTAAAAGAGAAGAATGTATAAGCAGCTGTTTTGAGATGAAAGGTTCTGTAAATGTCGATTGTTTCCAGTTGATCTAATGTGTCATTAAAGGATGTTATTTCCCTATTCATTTTCTGTGATCTGTCCATATGTGACAGTGGGGTATTTATGTCTCCTACTATGATAGTGTTTCGGTCGGTTTCTTCTCTTCTGATTTATTTCTAGATTTATGTCTTCAATATCACTGATCCTTTCCTACATTTGTTGACTCTATTTCCTAAGCTTCTATTTTGGGGCTCCCTGATTGAGAACATAGATATTAATAACTGTTTTGTCTCTTGGTGTATGATTCCCTTTATCATTATGAAATGTCCCTCAGTATCTTTTTTTACCTTTTTTTTTATTTGAAGTCTGTTTCATCCTATATTAGTACCACAGGGTTTCAATCTCCTTGCTAAAGAGCTCATTCTGCTCAGCTAGTTGTTTTTGAGTTCCCAAAATTGTTGATATGAATTATCTTGAATCTCACTGTGTTTTCTCAGAAGTACTACTTTTCTCTGAATGCCATTTTCTTGAAATATCATTTATACCCTTTCACTTTGAGTCTATATTTGCCCTTTGAACTGAGATGTGTCTCTTGGAAGCAGCATATATTTGAGTTTTGTTTTTTGATCCAGTCTGCAACTCTGTGCCTTTTTATTGGTGATTTCAGTTCATTTAAATTTAGGACAATTATTGAAATATGGAAATATGAGGTTTTCCTATAACCGTGTTATGTTTTGTTTTCTGGTAGCTCATGTTTCCATTGCTTCTTTGTCCTTCTGTTTGTGTTTTTTGTTTGTTTGTTTGTTTGTTTGTTTGTTTGATTTTGCTTGGGTTTTGTTGATTTTCGTTTGGCCCTTCTTGTTTTATGTTATACACTTCCATTCTTAATCTTTGGCATTATCAATTGTTATCATTACAAATATGTAGAGGAGATATATATATATATATATTACTCCATTATATTCTGTGTGTGCCCATTCTCCGTTTCCTTTTGCAAATTTGAATATTTGAATCATCCTATTTCCTGTTATCGTCTTCTCAATTTGTCCCTATGTATGCTTTATATTCATTACTATATTGCAACAGCAAATCTCTTCTTATTGTTTAAGCTTATAATGCACTAATCTTAACAAGGGTTGCACTCCTCTGCTTCTATTTGCCTGCTAGGCTGCCTTACTCTTAATTATGTATTTTTATTGTCATTTTGTTTTAGGTGAGTTGACACTTTTCAGTATTTCCTGTAATTCAGGCCTTGTAGTGGAGAATTCTCTCAATTTTTGTATGTCTGGAAAGATCTTTATTTCTCCTCCATATCTAAAGGAGAGCTTTCCTGGATACATTATTCTTGGCTGATAGGTCTTTTCATTTAATAGTTTGAATATTAGATTCCACTCTTTTCTGACTTGTAAGCTTTATGCTGAGAAGTTTGATGATAATCTAATTGGTTTTCCTTTATAGGTTACCGTCTTCTTTACCCTGGCTGCCCTGCGAATTCTGTCTTTCTCATTGTTTTTTGATCATTTTAATACAATGTGTCTTGGAGAAGTCCTTTTGGGGTTGAGATAATTGGGTGTTCTGTTGACTTCTTGAATTCCAAGCTCCAGCTCATTCCTTAGAATTCTTAAATTCTTATCCACTATTTGTTTAAAAATGCTTTCTAATCCCTGCTTTTTTCCCTCCCTTTAAAAGTGCCCATTATTTTTATGTTTCCTCTCCTGATGGTATCAGCTATTTCTTGTATTTCTCTTTCATTATTTTACATTCTTTGGTTTCTCTCTTCTTTCTTCTGATTTATTTCTAGATTTATGTCTTCAATATCACTGATCCTTTCCTACATTTGTTGACTCTATTTCCTAAGCTTCTATTTATTTCATTTTTCAACTCTTACAGTGTGTTCTTCGTCTCCAGAAGTTCTATTTGGTTCTTTTTGAGGGTTTCAATCTCCTTGCTAAAGAGCTCATTCTGCTCAGCTAGTTGTTTTTGAGTTCCCAAAATTGTTGATATGAATTATCTTGAATCTCACTGTGTTTTCTCAGAAGTACTATCTGAATTCTTTGTCATTTAAGTTGCATATTTCTATGTCTGTAAGCTTATTGTCTGGAAATTTTTCTCTTTCTTTCTGAGCTGCGTTGTCACCTTGGTTGTTCATGTTGTTTAATGGACTATTTCTCCACCTGGGTATTAATGAAAGTGTCTTGTCTTTTTGATAATATCCATTCTAACAGGTGTGACATAATATCTAATTTTGGTTCTGATTGCATTTCTCTAATAATTAGTGATATTAAGCATCTTTTTCTCCTTTTTTGATCATCTATTCATGTACTTGTTGTCCTTTTGTATGTCTTTGGAAAAATAACTATTCAAATCCTCTGTTCATGTTTAAATTGCATAGTTTGATTTTTTTGCTATTGAATTGTATGAGTTTGTTATATTTTCAAATATTAACTCCTTGTCAGATATGTGGTTTCTGAACATTCTCCCATTCAATAGGTTGTCTTTTAATTTTGTTAATTTTTTTCTTTTACTGTACAGAAGCTTTTTAGTTCGATGTAATCCCAATAGTTGATTTGTGCTATTGTTGCCTTTGCTTTTGATATCATGTCAAAAAAAATTGCCATGATTAAAGTCAAAAAGCTTTCTCCCTATGCTTTCTTCTAGTTTTATAGTTTCAGGTCTTAAGTGTAAGTCCTTAATCAAAATTAATTTTTGCGATTGGCATAGGATCAGGGTCCAATTTTATTCATTTGCATGTCGATATCCAGTTTTCCTAACACCATTTATTGAATAGATTATCCTTTCCCCATGAGTATTCTTGGTTCTCTCATCAAATATTAGTTGACAATACATGTGTGAGTTTATTTCTGGACTCTCAGTTCTATTCTATTTGTCTATGTGGCCATTTTTATGCCAGTGCAGTACTGTTTTTATAACTATAACTTGGACATATAGTTTTAAATCAGGAAATGTGATGCCTTCAGCTTTGTTGTTTCTGAAGATTGTTTTGGCTGTTTGAGCTCCTTTGTTGTTCCATAAGAACTTTAGGATTGTCTGTTCCATTTCTTTGAAAAATGTCATTGGAATTTTGATAGGGATTGAGTTAAATCAGTAGGTGTCTTCGATAGTTTGGCCATTTCATGATCTCTGAACACTGTGGATATTTTTACATTTATTTGTGTCTTTTTTGATTTCTTTCCTCAATGTTTTAAAGTCTTCAGTGTATATATTATTCATTTCCTTGTTAAAATTCACTACTATATTAGTTTTGATTCTATTGTAAGTGGGATTGCTTTACTTTTTTAGATAAGTCATTGTTAGTGTAACTAACAATTTTCATATTTTAATTTTTAACCTGAAATTTTACTGTATTTTTTTTATAGGTCTAACAGTTTTTTGGTGGAGTCACTAGGATTTTCTGCATATAAGATCATGTGATTAGCAAAGAGACAATTTACTTTTCTTACAATTTGAATTCCTTTAAAATCTTTTTTCCCCTAATTGCTCTGGCTAGAACTTCAAAAACTATGTTGAATAGAAGTGGTGAAGTCATTGATGTCAAAAGAAGGTGGAGTGAGAGACATCCCCAGATCTCTTCCCTTGAACAACAATAACCTGAACATCTAAAACACAACCAAAAACACCCAAACTGCGCAACAACACGTCCAAGCGTGGGATCTGTGCATAACAGCTACCATAGGTCAGAACCCTAGGAGTTGGCGGTAGACTGGGAGAAACGAAGAAGGTGGCTCTCAAAGCCAGAGCTCCCTGCAGGAGGGGGTGGGAAGGTGAACAACTCTGCCTGGGAGAGCTGGGAGCTCCACACTGCTAGTGGCAGTGCCCAGTCATCAGGGCAGAAAGCAAAGAAGTGGGGATGGCTAACCAGCCACAGTTACAAAATGGAGGCTGAGCCACAGCTCGCATCTCCCTACCCAGAGAGCCCCTCCCCGCATATCCTCTGAAACCAAACACCACGGAGCCCTAGGGGAATCTGAGCAAAACGTACCAAAACTGTCACTAACACTGACAGGGACTGAAAATGAGGGTAGCAATCGTGATTAAACATCTATAAGGAAAAAAAAAAAGGCAGTATTAAGGCTTTATATAAAGCAGGGATCCAAGAGGCTTAAACACCATCTACCGGAAACCAAAAGAAAAACACATTATTTGCAACAGGCTAAGGAGAGACCTTTATATAATAAATCTTCTTTCTGTAAAAAAAGCAGAATATACTTCCATTAATGGCCAGGTGGCGAAATAGTCCATTAAACACCATGAACAACCAAGGTGACAACGCAACTCCGAAAGAAAGAGAAAAATCTCCAGAAAATAAGTTTAGAGACACAGAAATATGCAACTTAAATGACAGAATTCAGGATGGTTCTTCTGGAAAAACTCAATGAGATCCAAAACAACTCAAATCAACAAATTCAGGAATTGAAAAAAACAACTAGCTGAGCAGAATGAGTTCTTTAGCAAGGAGATTGAAAC
>NW_006440149.1:211400-225263 GCF_000325575.1 Pteropus alecto | reverse complement strand
CAGAAAAAATTTACTCACTATGCATATACCTATTCGCCTGGGATGAAAATAATTAGAACTCACTATGGTTTGACCTTACTAAGACATAATAGAATATTACTCAAAATTCTTCCACATTTATATTATACTTGTGTTTTATTTTCTCTATTAAGAAGTATCTCTTAGCTTCCTCTTTTACTCGAGTCACCTCACTCAAATACCCCTGATTTGAGCATAACACGGGCTTAAATATCTTTTCCTATAACAGGTAATAATCATTAGATTTTTGTTGCTTGGAACTTACTTGAAACCTCTACTTAATAATATTGTACTTTCCTTCAAATATCTTACAATAAAACATTCCAGATCTGCCTGCCATCTCACTTTACATACTATTAAATGAAAAGAACTACCAGCCAAGAATAAGGTATCTAGCAAAGCTCTCCTTTAGATACAAAGGAGAAATAAAGACCTTTCCAGACATACAAAAATTGAGAGAATTCTCCACTACAAGGCCTGCATTACAGGAAATACTGAAAAGTGTCAACTCACCTAAAACAAAATGACAATAAAAATACATAATTAGAAGTAAGGCGACTGGCAGGCAGATAGAAGCAGAGTAGTGGAAACTTTACTATGAACAGGACATTATAAGCTTAAACAATAAGAAGAGATTTGCTATAGAAGATAGTAATGAACAGTCAGCATACATAGAAATAAATTTAAACAACAATGACTGAAAAGGGGAGGATTCAAAGATCCAAATTTGAAGGGGAATGGAGATAAGGCACGTGCAGAAGAAATTGGATGACTGTATATATTTGACTATCTTTTACATATTTGTAGAGGTGATGAGAGGGAGCAGTCATCTTATTCCTGATCTTAGAGGGAAAAAAAAAATTCAGTCTTTCACCACTGAGTGTAATGTTTGTTATGAGTTTGTAATACATGTCCTTTTTTTCTTGTTTAAGTATATTTCTTTTATACCAATTTTTTGAGAGTTTTTATCATGAAGGGATGTTGAATTTTGTCAATGCTTTTTCTGCATCTATTGAGATAATCATGATTTTTGTCTTTCATTCTATTAATCTGATGTATTGCATTTATTGATTTGCATATGTTGAAACATTCTTGTATCCCAGGAATAAATCTCACTTGATCATAATGTATGATCCTTTTAGCAGACTATTGAATTTGGTTTACTAGTAAATTTTTGAGAATTTTTTGCATTATATTCTTGATGGATAATGGCCTATTGTTTATCTGTAGTATTCTTATCTAAATTAGCTATTATGGTAATGCTGGCTTTCTAAACCATGTTAGGGATATCTAGTCTTATTCACTTTTTGAAAAAGTTTGAGAAGAATTGTCATTAATTCTTCTTAAATTTTTGGTAGAATTTCCCCAGGAAATTCTCTGGTCCTGGGTGTTCCTGTGTTGAAAAGTTTTGATTACTCTTGTTACTTGTTATTTGTCTATTCAGATTTTCTATTTCTTCATGATTCAGACTTGCTAGGTTGTATATTTCTAGAAATTTTTCTATTTCTTTTAGCTTATTCATTTTGTTGGCATATAATTTTTCATCATAGTCTCTTGTGATCCTTTTTTATTTCTGTGATATCAGTCATAATGTCTCCTTTTCCATTTCTAATTTTATTTATTTGAATTCTCTCTCTTTTTTGCTTGGTAAGTTTAGCTAAAGCTTCGTCATTTTTGTTAACCTTTTGAAAAACAACTCATTGATATTTTCTATTTTTTGTAGTCTATTTCATTTATTTCTTCTTTGATCTTTGTAATCTCCTTTTTACTACTTTAGGCTATTCATTTTTGTTTTTGTTTTTGTTGTTTAGTTCTTTAAGGTTTAAAGTTAGTTGTTTATTTGAGATCTTTCTTTTATCTTAATGTAGGCATTTATTGCTACAAACTTTCCACTTAGACTGCTTTTTCTGTATTCCATAAGTTTGTTTTTTTAATTTCTTTTTAATTTTTATTTTTCAATTAGAGTTGACATTCAATATTATTTTATATTAACTTCATGTGTACTGCCTAATGGTTAGATATTTATATAATTTACAAAGTGTATTTAATAAATTTTGATATGTTGTGTTTCCATTTTTGTTTGTTCTGACATTTTGTTATTTCCTTTTTTTATTTCATCTTGACCCATTGGTTGTTCAGGAATGTGTTGTTTAAATTTCACATATTTGTAAATTTTTCAGTCTTCCTCCTGCTATTAATTTCTAGATTCATACCACTGTGGACAGAGAAGATATTTGGTATGATTTCAATTTTTAAAAAAATTGCTTGTTTTGTGACCTAACATATAATCTATCCTAGAGAATAGTCATTGTGTGTTTTAAACAGTGGTCCCCAAATTTTTGGCACCAGGGACTGGTGCTTTTATGACAATCTAATGCCTGATGATCTGAGGTGGAGCTGAGGTGGTGATGCTACCACTGAGGAACAGCTGCAAATACAAATGAAACTTCGCTCGCTTGCCTGCTGCACACTTCATTCCGTGTAGCCTAGTTTCTAACAGGACACAGAGTAGTACTGATTCATGGCTCAGGATTTGGGGAGCTCTGTTTTAGAAGATTACTTATTCTGCTACTGTTGGATTAACATTCTGTATGTTTCTATTAACTCCGTTTGTTCTATAATTTAAGTCCAGTGTTTCTGTATTAATTTTCTGTCTCAATGATCTCTCCATTGTTGAAAGTAGGCTATCGAAGTCCTTTATTATTATTGTATTGTCTTTCTATTATTCCCTTCAGATTTGTTATATTTACTTAATATTTACTCTGATGTCAAGTGCATATATATTTATAATTGTTATATCTTCTTGATTGATTGGCCCCTTTATTATTACATAATCACCTTCTTTGTATCATTTTACAGTTTTTGACATAAATTCTATTTTGTCAAGATATAGTTACTCCTGCTTTCTTTGTACTTCTATTTCCGTGAAATATTTTTTCCATCCCTTTACTTTGATCCTCTATGTGTTCTTAAAGTTGAAATGAGCCTCTTGTAGTCAGAATATAGTAGGGTTCTGTTTTATGTTCATTCAGCTACTCTATGGCTTTTGAATGGAGAGTATACATTCATTTATATTTAAAGTAATTATTGACAGGTAATGACTTACGGTTGCAATTTTGTTAATTGTTTTCTGGCTGTTTTGTAGTTTCTTTGTTCCTTTCTTCCTCTCCTACTCTCTTTCTTTGTAAATTGATTATTTTCTGTAGCGGCATATTTCGATTATGTTCTCTTTATCTTGCATGTATTTACTATATAGATTTTATTTTTTGGTTACCCTGAGTATGATTTTAAGCATCTTATAGATATAATAGTTTATTGTAACCTGATAATAACTTAATTTTGATTGTATACAAAAATTTTAACCTTGTATTTTCTCCTTCTGCATTTTATGTTTTTGATATCACAATTTGCATATTTTATATTGTGTATTCATTAACAAATTATTATAGCTATAGCTATTTTTGATACCTTTGTCCTTCAAACTTTATAATAGAGTTAAGTGGTTACCCACCACCAAATTACAGTATTATATTATTCTGAGTGTGACTATATACTTGCCTTTACCAGGGTGTTATTTATTTTCATATATTTTCATGTTACTAGACAGTGTCCTTTATTTTCAGATTGAATTGTTTTTCAGCATTTCTTTTAAGGCAGGTCTAGAGATAAATTCCCTCAGCTTTTGTTTGGTTGGGGAAATTTTCATGTTGTTTTTATTTCTAAAGGACAACTTTGCTGGATAAAGTATTCTTGGTTAGCAATTTCTTTCTTTTGGCAGTTTGAATGCATCATCCCATTTTCTCCTGGCCTGCAAGCTCTGATGAAAAATCCACAGATAACTTTATGGGTGATTCCCTTGTATAAGAGTAGTTTTTTTTTCTTTGCTGCTTTTAAAATTCTCTTTGTTTTTTTATTTTAGATAGTTTTTTTTTATATATATATAATTTGTCTTGGAGAAAATTATTTTGGATTAAAATTTGGGGGTGATCTTTCAGCTTCATATACTCATGTTTAAATTTCTCCCCAGTTTTGGGACATTCTCAGCCATTATTTCTTTAAATCAGCTTTCTATTTCTTTCTCCCTCTTCTCTACTTCTGGAACTCAAATAATGGAGGCTGGGGTCTCCTACTCCACCATCTTGGTACCATTCTTTTAGCACTAGTTTTAATTCAAATTTTAATGTCTGGATGAACATGATCTTGTCCAGGTACAGCCAAGAATATTTCCATGATGTTCTTCTTGACTATGTAAAGCTCAGGAACTTCCTTCTGTAGAGCTACTTATGTACATTTTGAGGATGCAGATAGACATCACTGGTTGAAAGTACTAAGAGAGTTTGTGAAATAATTTTCCATACACTCTGTCTCCAATTACTCTTCTTTCATTCTTTCTAGAATCTCTTCCACTTGTACTTTCTCCACAACCTACTCTTCCAAAACTGCTCTTGATAATGTTCCCATTGACTTATGCTTTGCTAAATTTAATGATCAATGTTATTTATCATCTTACTGAATTCATCACTCTCCCCTTCCAGGAAAACAAAATTGTTTTTTACTTAATTCCAGACACCACACCCCCTATTTCACTGACCACTTATCTTCATCTTTTTTGCTAGTTTTTCTCTGTGGCAGAGACTGGACAGATATTCATTAAACCCATTTCTTTTTTCTTCTTGGCACACCTATCTACTACTTTCTCCAGCATTCTTTCAGCTCAGTGTAGCCACACAAATGAGTTTTTCTAATGAAAAATGAGCATGAGTTATGTGCTTATATTTCAAACCTGGTCCATAAAATGTTCTTACTTACAATCCTCCAAATTCATTTCTCTTCTACCAGCATGATGCACTATGATGAAGTTTAATGCTGTAATTGTGACCTGGGAAGTCAGGTAATTAAGGATAGTAAAAATACATGTTGGGTCACTGGAGAAAAGCTATCTGCTCTATCAATAACACTCTTTTTAGAATTTACATAAGGGCGCTATAAACTTCTGTTTTCTTAAGACATTTAGCATTTACATGTTAGAACAATGAATGTTTAATTAGCTAATGTGTGCTTTATTTTTCTGACCACTTAATGTTACATATTAATGTTCAGGCATTAGTCCATATACTTCTTATATTTTTTATATATACTTTCCTCCTTTGGGTAATCTCATCCATACTATATGTTAATGATTCATAATTTACATCTCTAGCCTGTACGTCTTCCCTAAACTCAGACCTATATAATAATTATTTATCTGGCATCTCTAATTGATTTTAAAACTTAATACACCCAAAACTTAATCCATAGTTATCCCCCTAAAACCTGTTCCTCACACTCTTCCTCATTTCAGTTATTGACCAGTGCATTCTTCTACTCACAAAGCCAAAATCCTTCAAGTTATCCTTGATCCATATTTTTCTTCACATCCACACATCAAATTGGTCTGAAAATTCTGATGGCTCTGTTTTCAAAATATATCCAGAATTTAATTATTCCTCACCACCTCCATCACTGCAATCTTAGTCCCCAAATCATCATCTCTCACATGGATTATTGTAGTAGTTTCCTAATTGATCTCACAGCTTCCTCTCTTACTTCCCTTAGTCTATTCATCATACAACATGTTGATCTTTTTAAAATGTAAATTATGTAGTAACACTGCTTTGCTTAGAAACCTCCAATACCCTCTCATCTCACCCATATTAAAGGTCAACATCTGTACACTTAATGGTCTATGAGTCTACTTAATTTGATCTTTGATCTTTTTTCTTACTACTGTCTGATTTGCTTGCTCTTCTACAAGTACATTGACCTTCTCACTGTTCCTTGAACATACTAGTCACACATCTACTGCAAGTCCCTTTGTTCTATTTTTATCGCCTAATATTTTCATTCCCAAGATATCAAAACAGTTAATCTCCTCACTTTCTTTATGTTATTACTCAAATGCAGCCTTTTCAGTTAGACCAATCATTACCATCTTATGTAAAATTATAAACCTCAACCCACTCCACAGATACTCTCTACTCCCTTTCTGGTTTATTTTTCTGCATCTTATCACCAACTAATGTATTATATATTTTACTTACTACTTATTTTTGTTGTCAGGTTCCACAAATTGGAATGTAAGGTCCATAAGAGGAGGACTCTTGTTCAGTGCTATACCCCCAGCACCAAACACAAGCACAAGCAGATTCACAATAAATATGAATTAAACAGATACATTTTGCATCACCACCCTCTTAATTTTTTTAGTAAGAATAAAGCAGGCCTTCCTCTAATATCTACAGATCCCCATAGCAAATGACAAAGTAAGAAGACATTCCCTTCAGTGTCAGTTGCCTGTGTGTCCATGGCAGATATGAATCCTCCAGCTACTCAACAAGGTGGCTTATAACAGCTAATTCTCATGCCAGTGGAGTTGCCATTTATTGTTGAGCTGTACTATCATGCTATTCAGGCTTTGACTGAAAGGTCTGTCCCCAGGGTTCCTTGGCCTGGCAGAATTCATCTCTACTGATTTCTATTCAATATCCTGCCAGCCTACTTGAGCCTTTGTTAACTGTAGTAGAGACTGATAAATAGCTATTATCTGCCTGGCATTGCTGATTTTCTTTTCTTCCTTCCTGAAATTCACATGATCAGTTCTTACAGCAAACTCCTGGGAGGGAGGAAAGTCTCTATTTTGGTTTTTTTTTCGTTTGTTCTCAGTTTCATTACTTCTATCTGTATTGTGCTGGAATCTGTAAGTCACTTGTCTACATCTACTTACAGATTTTTTTTTTCTTTTCTAACTTTTGATTGTTCTCTATACTTATGTTCTACTTTCCCCTAGAGCATTTTCTTGAGTATTATGTTTTGAGTGAAAAATAATCTGTGTATGTATTTTTATAAAACAAAATAATTTTATGAAACTTAGGATGATCACATATTAGAGTTGTAAGTACATTCAGAAGACAACTTTTCCAACACACTCATTTTCTAGATGAAGAAACTGAGTCCCAGACAATCTGAGTAACCATAGTTATTTAACAATTGCATATTGCTTGCACAAATATCTCCATATTTTAATGTCTATGGAATAATAAGTATTATTCTAATTTTACACATAAGAACACTGAAAACTGGGGCTCTGAAAGATTGAATGACTTCCAAATATCACACATACAGCAGAGAAAGGAGTCCTAGTTCTATGCCTTTTTATACCACATTGATTTCTACACATACCTCAGAAAAGTGCTGAGCTCTTAAGTTTGTGGAATGTAAAGAAGAGGAAAGAAGGGCTGTGCAGGGAATAAGTTGACCCACAGTGAAAATGATTACTATCATAAAGAACAATCTACTTTTACATTTTTGCACTGCTCTTCTGACAGCTGGTATGCTGTTGATAACTTGGAGAATGCATAAACGACACAAAGATTGGTTTAGACACAAAGCAGCATGAATGAGTCTATTGGTCCATAAAGGAGACATTATCCCGATGCAACTTCAGCAATGTCGGTTGGCAAACACAGGTAGTAGTCAAGACCATGCTTTGTAAATCTTTGTAGATAAGTAAGAAATATTAGACTAGCTATCTTTGTTTTCATGAGAGTGTTTGCTCTCTGAATTCTAAGGTCAGAAGGAATATATTACCTCATTTAAGTTGTCCTTCTTTTCCTTAGATGTCTTACTATTAACACGAAGAAGCAGTAAACTTGAATTATATAGCATTACTGTATGTGTGTATGTATTGTACTAACAATGGGAAACATTTGCATAGCTAACTTCAGGTATAAAGTCTTTCCCAGACAGTATGTTCTCCTAGTCATGGCAAAACATTTTTTCAGCACAGAGCCTCCAACAAATTGTTAATAATACGTGAAGTGCCATGAACGGTGGTTAAGGTCTCTATAAACCTCTATTTAGTCAAGTGGATTTTTAAAAATTTTATTTATTTATTCTTTTATGGTGACATTGGTTAACTAAATCCAATAAGTTTCTGTTGTATATATTTACACTGTGTGTTCACCTCCCATATGAGATTTCTTTCTGTCACCACATATTTGACTCCCCTTACCCTGTCTACACCCTCCTCACCCCTACCCTCTGTTAACACTAGTCTATTGTTCATGTCCATGAGTCCCTGTCTGTTTGTCCGGTTCATTTGTTGCTTTTAGGTTTATATCCCACATATAAGTGATATCATGTGATTATCAACTTTTTCTATCTGGCTTATTTGGCTTAGCATGATTACCTCAAGGTCCATCCATGTTGTCACCAATGGCAGTATTTCATCTCTTCTTATGGCTGAGTAATACTCCATTGTATATATGTACCACAGCTTCTTTATGCAGTCATTTATTGTAGGACACTTCGATTGTTTCCATGACTTGACCACTGTGAAAAACGCTGCTATGAACATCGGTATGCAAATATCTTTTTGAATATGAGTTTACAAGTCTTTGAAGTAAATACACAGTAGAGGCATTGCTGGATCATATGGTAGATCAATTCTTAGGTTTTTTGAGGAAGCTCCACACTGTTTTCCATAGTACCGGTACCAGTTTGCAGTCCCACCAGGAGTTTATGAGGGTTTCTTGTTCTCTGCATCCTATCTAATATTTGTTATTATCTGTCTTGTTGATTATAGCTATTCTAACAGATGTAAGATGGTATTTCATTGTGATTTTGATTTGCGTTTTCCTAAGAGCTAGCGATGTCGAACATTTTTTCCATACATTTGCTGGCTATTTGCATGTCTTCTTAGGAGAAGTGTTGGTTCAGATCCTCTGCCCATTTTTGATTGGATCATTTGATTTTTTTTTTTGTTTTTATTGAGTTGTATGAGTTCTTTGTAAACTTTGGATATCAGGCCCTTATCAAAGAGTTGCTTGCAAACATTTTTCCATTTAGACGGTTGTCTCTTTACCTTGATTACGAATTCTTTTGCTGAGAAGAAGCTTTTCAGTTTAATGTGGTCCCATTCAATTATTTTTGCTTTTACTTCCCTTGCTGTTGAGGTCAAATTCATAAAATCCTCTTTAAGTCCAAGGTCCTGCAGTTTAGGTCCTATGTTTTCTTCTATGCAATTTATTGTTTCAGGTCTTATATTCAGGTCCTTAACGCATTTTGAGTTAATTTTGGTGTGTGGTGATAAACAACAGTCTAGTTTCATGCTTTTACAGTTGGCTTTCCAGTTTTCCAAGCACGATTTATTAAAGAGGCTTTCCTTTCTCCACTGCATGTTTTTGGCATTTTTGTCAAAAATTATTTGCCCATATAAATATGAGTTTACTTCAGGACTCTCGATTCTATTCCACAGGTCCATGTGTCTGTTTCTCTGCCAATACCATGCCATTTTGATGACTTTCGCTTTGTAGTATAATTTGAAGTTGGACAGAGTGATGCCTCCAGCCTCATTCTTTTTTCTCAGGATAGATTTGGCAATTTGGGGTCTTCTGTGCTTCCATACAAATCTGATGATTTTTGTTCTAATTCTTAAAAAAATAAAGCCAATGAGATTTGGATGGGGATTGCATTAAATCTGTATAATGCTATAGGTAAGATGGTCATTTTAACTATGTTGATTCTTCCAATCCAGGAACACAGAATATCTTTCCATCCCTTTGTATCTACTTCAATTTCTTTTAACAGGGTCTTATAGTTTTTATTATATTGGAACTTCACAATTTTTTTTTTAGATTCATTCCTAAATATTTTATTCTTTTTGTTGCAATTGTAAAGGAAATTATTTTTTCCACTTCTTTTTCTGACACTTCATTATTAGAGTATAGCAACACTATGAATTTTTCAATGTTGTTTTTGTATCCAGAACTTGACTGTATTTGTTTATTTTTTCTAGTAGTATTCTTGTGGAGTCTTTAGGGGTTTCTATATAGAGAATCATGTCATCTGCAAATAGTGACAGCTTGACTTCTTCGTTTCCTATTTGGATGCCTTTTATATCTTTCTCCTGTCTGATTGCACTTGCTAGGCTCTCCTATGTTATATTGAATAAGAGTGGCAGTAGTGGATAGCCTTGCATTTTTCCTGATCTTAGAAGGAAGGTTTTAATTTTTCATCATTAAGTATAATGTTGGCTGAGGGTTTATCATATATGGCCTTTATTATGTTAAGATATTTTCCTTCTATACCGATTTTGTTAAGTGTTTTGATCATAAATGGATGCTGTATCTTGTCGAAGGCGTTTTGTGCATCTACTGATATGATCAAATGATTCTTATTTTTTAATTTGTTTATGTGGTGTATCACATTAATGATTTGTGTATATTGAACTATCCCTGTGCCCCTGGGATCAAGCCACTTGATCGTGGTGTATAATATTTTTTAATATGTTGCTGTATTTAGTTAACTAGTATCTTACTCAGGAATTTTGCATCTGTGTTCATGGGAGATATCGGTCTGTAGTTATCTTTTTTGTGTGTTATCTTTACCAGGTTTTGGTATCAGGGTAATATTGGCGTCATAAAATGAGTTGGGAAGTATTGCCTCCTCTTCGATTTTTTGGAAGAGTTTGAAGAGAATAGGTGTTAAATCTCGAAAGTCTGGTAGAATTCACTGGTGAAGCCATCTGGTCCTGGGCTTTACATTTTGGTACGTTTTTTCATGATTGTTTCAATGTCCATACTGCTGACTGGTATATTTATATTTTTCAGTTCTTCTTGATTCAGTCTAGGAAGCTTGTATCTTTCTAAGTACTGGTCCAGTTCCTCTAGGTTATTAAATTTGGTGTTATATGCTTTATCCATAGTATTCTTGTATCATCCTTTGTATTTCTGTGGCATCTGTCATAGTTTCCCCTCTTTCATTCCTGATTTTGTTTATTTTTTTTTTAGCGAGACTAGTCAGAGGTTTGTCAATTCTATTAACTTTCTTAAAGAACCAGCTCTTTGTTGCATTTATTTTTTCTATTGTTTTTTGTTTTGTTTTGTTTCATTTTCAATTTCATTTATTTCCGCTCTAATTTTGATGATTTCTTTCCTTCTGCTGACTTTAGGCTTCATTTGTTCTTCCTTCTCTAGTTTTGTTTTTGTTTGTTTGTTTGTTTGTTTGTTTGCTTTTTGTTTTTTTTTTTTAAGATGAAGTGTTAGGTTGTTTATTTGGGCTCGTTCTTGTTTTTGGAGGTAGACCTTTTAATGATATGAACTTTCCTCTCATGAGCACTTTTGCCATGTCCCCAAGGTTTTGGTATGTTGTCCTATTATTATCATTCGTTTCTATGTATCTCTTGATCTCTTTTATTTCTTCTCTGACCCAGTTATTCTTCAGTAGCATGTTGTTTAATCTCCATGTATTTGTGATTCTTCCTGATTTCTTTTTGCAGTTGAACTCTAGTGTCTAAACATTATGATCAGAGAATATGGTTCGGATGATTTCAACCCTCTTATAATTGTTGAGGCTATCTCTGTATCCCAGTATGTGTCAATCCTTGAGAATGTTCCATGTGCACTAGCGAAGAATGTATAAGAGGCTGTTTGGGGATAGAAGGCCCTGTAAATGTCAATTATGTCCTGTTGGTCTAATGTGTCATTTAAGGATGATTTTTCCTTATTGATTTTCTGTTTGGATGATCTGTCCATATCTGACATAGGGGTATTTAGGACCCCTCCTAAGATAATGTTTTGGCCTATTTCTCCCCTTATTTCTGTTAGTAATTACTTTATATATTTTGGGGCTCCTTGATTGGGAGCATAGATATTTATAAATGTTATGTTTTTTTAGTTCATGATTCCCTTTATTATTATGATAAAGTATCTTCTTTTACTTTCTTTTTTATTTTGACATCTCTTGTCTGATATTAGTACCACTATTCCCACTTTTCTCTGAATGCTATTTGCTTGAAATATCATTTTCTAGCCTTTTACTTTGAGTCTATATTTCTCTTTGGAACTGAGATGTATCTCCTGGAGGCATCATATGGTTGAGTTTTGATTTTTGATCCAATCTGCAACACTGTGCCTTTTTATTGGTGGGTTCAGTCCTTAAATTTAGGGTGATTATTGAAATATGAGTTCTTCTTATAGCCATGTTATCTTTTGCTTCTTGGTATCTCAGTGTCTCCATTGCTTCTTTGTCCTTGTATGTCTTTTTTTTTTTTTAATTTTTATTGGATTTTGTGGTTTTTCCCTTTGGTCTTTCTTGTTTTATGTTATATACTTCACTTCTGAATCTTTGGCATGTGGTTATCATTATAAATATATAGAGGACACTTTTACACACACACACACACACATACACACATACAGACACACACACACAGTCTTCCATTTTCTTCTTCACGTACCTTATCTGCATTCCCCTTTGCAAATTTGGATATTTGTATACTCCCCTTCTCCGTCATTATTATCTGAATTTGTCCCTACGTATGCTTAACATTTATTACTACCTTGCTATAGCAAACCTCTTCTCATTATTTAAGCTTATAATGTCCTGTTCTTAGTAAAGTTTTCACTCCTCTGCTTCTATCAGCCGGCTAATTACCTTACTCTTAATTATGAATTTCTTTATTATTTTGTTTTAGGTTAGCTAACCCCTTTCTGTATTTCCTGTAATGCAGGCCTCATGGTGGAAAATTCCCTCAATTTTTGTATGTCTGGAAAAGTCTTTATTTCTCCTTCGTATCTAAAGGAGAGCTTTGCTGAATACATCCTTCTTAGCTGGTAGTTCCTTTCATTTAATAGTTTGAATATTTGATTCTCCTTTTCTGGCTTGTAAGGTTTGTGCTGAGAAGTCCCATTGTTTTCCTTTATAGGTTCCATCTTCTTTTCTCTGGCTACCGTGAGAATTCTATCTTCGTAATTGTTTTTTGATAATTTTAACACAATGCGTCTTGGAGAAGGTCTTTTTGGTTGAGATAATTGGGTGTTCTGTTGACTTTTTGAATTCCAAGATCCAGCTCATTCCTTAGCTTTGGGAAATTCTCATCAACTATTTGTCTGAAAATGCTTTCTAGTCCCTGCTCCTTTTCCTTGCCTTTGAGAACGTCCATTATTTTTATGTTTCCTCTCCTGATGGTATCATCTAGTTCTTGAATTTCTCTTTCATTATTTTTCATTCTTTGGTTTTTCTCTTCTTTCTTCTGATTTATTTCTAGATTTCTGTCTTTGATATCACTAATCCTTTCCTCCATTTGTTCAACTCTATTTCCCAAACTTGCTATTTCATTTTTTAATTCTTGCAGTGTGTTCTTCATCTCCAGAAGTTCTGTTTAGTTCTTTTTGAGAATTTCAATCTCCTTACTAAAGAACTCATTCTACTCATCTAGTTGTGTTTTCAATTCCTGAAATTGTTGATATGATTCCCTTTGAATGTTATTGAGTTTTTTCAGAAGTAACATCCTGAATTCCCTGCCATTTAAGTTGCATATTTCTATGTCTGTAAGCTTATTTTCTGGAGATTTTTCTCTTTCTTTCTGAGATGCCTGGTCACCTTGGTTATTCATGGTGTTTAATGGACTATTTCTCTGCCTGGGTTTTAATGAAAGTGTAAAAATCTTCTTCCAAAAAGATTTTTTTATATCAAGTTCTCTCTAGCCTTTTGCAAAGAAGGCAGTTTTCTTTTGGTTTCGAGTAAGTGGTGTCTAAGCCTCTTAGATTTCTGCTTTATATACAGCCTTAATAATGCCTTTTTTTTCTTATAGATGTTTAATCATACTCAGTACCCTTAGTCTTAGTTCCTGTCAGTGTTAGTGACAGTTTCAATGCCATTTGCCCAGATTCCCCTGGTCCTCCAGGATGTTCATTTTCAGACGGTATGTTGGAGGGTTCCTCTGGGTTGGGGTATGGATGCTGTAGCTCAGCCTCTGTTTTGCAACTGTGGATGGTAAAAATCAACTTTAGTTTCTCTGCCATT
>NW_006440149.1:208300-211389 GCF_000325575.1 Pteropus alecto | reverse complement strand
CTGTCCCAGCTGCTCTGCTTTCTGCTCTGATGCCTGGGCACTACCACTTGACTTGTGGAGTTCACAGCTCTTCCAGGCAGAGCTATTCAGGTTACTCACCATACCTTCTCTCCTCCCCTCTTCTCCTACAGGGAGCTCTAGCTGTGAGAGGCAGCTTGTTTGTCCAAGTCCACTGCCCCACACTCAGAGTTCTAACCTGTGGTAGCTCTTATGCAGAGTCCCCACACTCAGACATGCTGGTGTGCATTCTGGGTGTTTTGTTGTTGTTGTTGTTGTTGTTGTTGTTGTTGTTGAGACTTAGTTGTTCAGCTTATTGTTGTTTCAAGAGGAAAGATGGGGACATCTCTTATTCTGCCATGTTTCTGATGTCCTCTCCACATGGATTTAATGCAACACAATTATCCCTTTTTCACCTATTCTCATCTGAATGACAGAAGTTCCTGATACCTTTTGGAGACATACCATTGATACTATTTTTGAGCTATATGACATATTTATAATAAGTATAATATTCGGTTTAGGTTATAGAATTCAAGCAGTTATCTTTCACAATTATATGAATTCTATATTTTCTCTTTCCCAACAATGCCTTGCTTATTCAGCATTTTCATCTGTGAACAAATGTAATCACTAAACAATATTTTGTCTAGAGGCAAAGAAATAAAACAAGGAGATAACAAGACTTGAGTGCTAGCTCTGTCTTATACTGTTTCATACTCAATTATGCTCAAGAGCTTTATCTGTATAATGAGACTAATACACCATAAAAAAGTGTTTAACTGTATCATACTAAATCAAACATACAGTATTTTTATTTAATTATGAAATTATTATCTCTAAAATAAATATAGAAATAGAAATAACCACAAAGAAAAACTGACTTGTTATTCTTATCTTCTGAAGTAATGACTAGAATTAGATATTTAGCCAAAAATATATTTATCATTCTGATTGGATGGACTTTTGGTTAATAGGAAAAGTTAGGGCCACAAAAACCAGAATGTTTGGGTAACTATTATTATAGAAAATTTCCAGAAAGAGAAGACGAACTGTTCAGTGTGTATCATACATTCATCTACTGATTTGTGACAACAACTTTCTAACTGACCTTCATTTCATTCTCCACACTATTACTAGAGCAACTATTTAAAAATGTAAATATAGTCAGTTCTGGTCAAGATGTTGTAGATGTATGCTGTGTTTTCCTCCTTCCATGACTACATTAAAATTGCAACTAAAATATAGAATAATCCAAAGACTAGAGACTAGATGAACAGAAGTCCTACAACTAAGGATATAAAGAAGAAGCCATCTTGAGACTTATAGAAGGAATAGAAACACAAAACAGTCTTGACCACACCCATGTGTGGCAGTTGAGCATTGAGAGGGATATATTGGCTGCAGAGTTTCCCCCGTGAATAGTGAGGGGCCTGAGACCCACACCAGGCTCCCAAGCTTAGAGCACCAGTGCCAGAAAGAGGAGCCCTCACATTTGGCTGTAAAAATCGGCCAGTATTCCATCCATCCAGGGGAGATGAAACCCGGCTAAAAATTCACGTGCCCTCTTAAAAGGCCCCCACAAAGACTCTCTCACTCCCAGGCACTCACCCTGGGCTCTGGTGGAGGGACTGCAACTCAGCAAGTTCTAGAGACATACTGGGAGAGACTGAGTAATGTGGCTTCAGGGCGAGGGCCAGAGAGTCATCCACCATTATCCCTGTGTTGAGCCCTCCTCCTGTGCAGCTGGTGGAAAGAAACCATTTTTCTCATGTTGAGCTCTCCAGCTACATAGCCAAATTGAATTTGTATTGGCCTAGTGAGCCCTTCTCACTCCACCCTGGTGACTCACAGGGATTCTGCCCCACCCAACTTGCACACCACCAGAGACTTTGTCATGGCTGGTAGGCAGCCATTATTGGCCCGCACTGCAGTTTTTCTTGGACAATTCTCTGGAGTCAACGAGCATCAGGTGGGAAGTAGCTGGCTTCAGTGAGCTCTGAGACATTTGTAGAATGGCCCCAGGCTCAGTACTAGTGCCACATCTGAATATACATTAACCTAGTGAACACTACTCACCCCACACTGGTGACTCCCTAATACTCCAACCAATCAAACTCCTGTACCACAAATACCACCCAAAGCCCTCTCAGTGGCTGAACTTTAAGACAGCTGGCAGGCAGTGGCAAGCCTAGGGAAAGTTTGGGCCTTTTGCTGAGCTGCCACAAGCCCGGTACAGGTGACAGCCAGCCTTGATTTCTTCTGTGGTCTCTCCTACACAGATCCAGGTCCAGCACAGGCAGCAGCCAATTGCAGATTACTTTGTAGTTCCTACCAGATGGCCCCAAATCTGACTTGAATAATGGCTGTCTTGGCCTGCATGGGAGCTCCTCAAAAGAAGCTGCAGAAACTCCAACCAGACTACAACAGAGTATCATCCTATTAGCTCCACAAGTAGCAAGCACAGTGGTCTCAACAGGCACTAGAGCACACTAGGGCACACCTGCTCTATGGGGTTGGCCCTTACACAGCAGCTCATACACTGTGGTCACTACAAGTATTCACAGTCAGTAACTCTGAGGGTCAATTCCACTGACTGACATGCCATAAATAATCAAGGCTCAATTACAACAGATGGGCACACAACCTACATAAGGGACACTTCTGGAGCATCCAGCTCAGGTGACTAGGGAGATCATCACTGGGCCCAATAGGAGACCTACTGCATAAGAACACCCTGCCAAGACTGGGAAATGTGGCAAATCTACTTAATAAACAGAAAGAAAAAAAAACACAGAGGCAACTAAAATGAGAAAAGAAAAAAATATATATCCCAAATAAAAAGAACAAGTGAAAACACCAGGAAAAAAAAAAAGTAAGCAAAATGGAGGCAAGCAATCTACCAAATACAAAGTTTAAAACAATGCTCCAAAGACTGTTTAAGAAACAGTGAGAATTTCAACAAAGAAATGTCAGGCTTAAAAATATATATATAGATAGATAGATAGATAGATAGATAGATATAGATATAGATATAGATATAGATATAGATATAGATATAGATATAGATATAGATAGATATGATAGATATA
>NW_006440149.1:205978-208266 GCF_000325575.1 Pteropus alecto | reverse complement strand
TATAGATATAGATATAGATATAGATATAGATATAGATATAGATATAGATAGATATAGATAGATATAGATAGATAGATAGATAGATAGATAGATAACCATTAAAAGAACCTATCAGAGATGAAGAATACACAAGAAGAAATCAACAGCACATTAGATAAAGTAAAGAGACAAATCAGTGACTTAGAAGACAAAGTAGCAGAAAACACAAAATTGAAACAAAACAAAATATGTTTTAAAATTAGTATAGATTAAGGGACTTCTGGGACAATGTCAAGCATAACAATATTGAGATCATAGGGATATCAGAAGGAGAAGAGAGAGAGCAAAAGATTGAGAATTATTTGAAAAAATGATAACAACAAAACTGTACTAACCTAGTGAAGAATATAAACATAAATTCCAGGAAGCACATAGAGTCCCAAACAAGAGGGACTCAAAGATATCCACACCAAAATACACCATAATTAAAATGCCAAAGGTTAATTACAGAGAGAATCTAAAAAGCACCAAAGTGTAATGGAGGTAACATATCTCAGAATAATAAAGGCCGTATATGAGGATCTTTGGAAACATAGTAGAGTGAGAGACACCCCCAGATATCTTCCCTCGAAACAACAATAAGCTGAACATGTGAAACTCAACGGAAAACACCCAAACTGCACACCAACACATCTGAGCAAGGGATCTGCGCATAAGAGCTACCACAGGTCAGAACCCTGAGTGTCGGTGGGTGTATTGGGAGAAATAAAGAAGCTGCCTCTCACAGCCAACGGAGCTCCCTATAGGTGGAGGGGGAGGGGAGAAGAAGCAATACGTTTCCTTAGCAGCCCTGCCTGGAAAAGCTGTGAGTTCTCGTGGCCGGCTGGTGGCAGGGCCCAGTCATCATGGCAGAAGGCAGAGAAGTGGGATGGCAGAAAACAACAGTTGATTTGTATCAGCCGCATTTGCATACCTGAGGCTTGGCCACAGTACAAAACCCAACTCAGAGGGCCCCTCCTCCCATACCGTCCGAGACCAAAAACAGAGAAGCCCCAGGGAAATCTGAGGAAATGCTATAGCAACTGTTGCTAACACTGACACGTACTGAAATTGAGGGCAGCAAGCATGAATAAATATCTATCAGAAAACAAAAAGACATTTTTAAGGCAGTACATAAAGCAGGGATCCAAGAGGAATAGATACCACCTTCTGGAAACCAAAAGAAATGAGCTTTCATTTCAGCAGGCTAAAGAGAGACCTTTATATAATAAATCTTTCTGGGAAAAAAAAGCAGAATACATTTCCATTAATACTCAGGCAGAGAGATAGTCCATTAAACACCATGAACAACCGAGGTGACAAGGCAGCTCGGAAAGAAAGAGAAAAATCTCCAGAAAATAAGCTTACAGACATAGAAATTTGCGACTAAAATGACAAAGAATTCAGGATGGTATTTCCATAAAAACAGTGAGATCCAAAATGAGTCATATCAACAATATCAGGATGTGAAAAAACACCAAGATGAGCAGAGCAAGGAGATTGGAACCCTCAAAAAGAACCAAATAGAACTTCCGGGGATAAAAAACACAGTGCAAAAGTTGAAAAATAAAATAGCAAGCTTGGGAAATAGAGTCGAACAAATGGAGGAAAGAATCAGTGATATCAAAGATAAAAATCTAGAAATAAATCAGATGGAGGAAGAGAGAAACCGAAGAATGAAAAATAATAAAAGGGAAATTCAAGAACTAACTGATGCCATCAGGAGAGGAAACATAAGAATAATAAGCATTGTCGAAGGTAAAGAAAAGAAGCAGGGATTAGAGAGCATTTTCAGGCAAATAGTTGATGAAAATTTCCCAAATCTAAGGAGTGAGCTGGAGCTTGGAATTCAAAAAGTCAGCACCCAATTATCTCAACTCTAAAAAGCCTTGACAAAGAAACATAATATTAAAGTTATCAAAAATGAACGACAAAGACAGAATTTTCAGGGCAGCCAGAGAGAAGAAAATGGTAACTTGTAAAGGATAACCCGTTAGATTATCATCAGACTTCTCAGTACAAACCTTACAAGCCATAAAAGAATGGAATCAAATATTTAAACTATTAAGTGAAAGGAACTAACAACCTAGAATAATATATCCAGCTATATCCAACTAAGCTCTCCTTTAAATATGAAGGAGAAATTAAGACCTTTCCAGACCTACAAAAATTGAAATTGAGGGAATTCTCCAATATGGGGCTTGCACTACAGAAAATACTGAAAGGAGTCAGCTCACCTAAAACAAAATGCCAAAAAAAAAAAAAAAGAA
>NW_006440149.1:203727-205765 GCF_000325575.1 Pteropus alecto | reverse complement strand
CATATATCTTCTACATATCTGTAATGGTAACCACATGCCAAAAGATCAGAACTAAAGTATATAACATAAAACAAGAAGGACCAGAAGGAAAATCCAGAAAAGCCAACCAAATAAAGAAAACAGAAACACAAGGACAAAGTAGCAATGGAAACACTGAGCTACCAGAAAGCAAAAGATAAAATGGCTATAAGAAGACCTCATATTTCAATAATCACCCTAAATGTAAATGGACTGAACTCACCAATAAAAGGGCGCAGAGTTGCAGAATGGATAAAAAACCAAAACCCAACAATATGCTGCTTAAAGAAGACACATCCCAGCTCCAAAGACAAATATAAACTCAAAGTGAAAGGCTGAAAAATGATATTTCAAGCAAATGGCATTCAGAGAATGGAGAGAGCAGCGGTACTAATATCAGATGAAACTGACTTCAAAATAAAAAAGGTAAAGAAAGATACTGAGGGACACTTCATAATGATAAAGGGAATCATGCACTAAGAAGACCTAACACTTATTAATATCTATGCTCCCAATCAGGGAGCCCTGAAATATGTAAAGCAATTACTAACAGAACTAAATTGAGAAACAGACCAAAACATTATTGTAAAAGGAGACCTAAATAACTCACTGTCGGATATGGACAGATCATCCAAACAGAAAATCAACAAAGAAATAACATCCTTAAATGACATATTAGAATACCTGGACATAATTGACATTTACAGAGCCTTCCATCTCAAGACAGCTGCTTATATATTCTTCGCTAGTGCACATGGAACATTCTAAGGAATTGACCACACACTGGGACACAGAGATCGCCTCAAGAAATATAAGAGAGTCGATATCATACCAACCATATTCTCTGATCATAATGCTTTGACACTAGAGATCAACTGCAGAAATCAATCAGGAAGTATCACAAATACATGAAAATTAAACAACGTGCTACTGAGCAATAACTGGGCTAAAGAAAAATAAAAAGAGAGATCAAGAGATACATAGAAAGAAATGATAATGATAGTAAAACATATCAAAACTTTTGGGACGTAGCAAACGCGATCATGAAAGGAAAGTTCATATCATTATAGGCCTACTTCAAAAAATAAGAACAAGCCCAAATATACAACCTAATGCTTCATCTTAAAAAACTAGAAAAGAGAGAACAAATGAAGCCTAAAGTCAGCAGAAGGAAAGAAATCATCAAATATGAGCAGAAATAAATGAAATTGAAAACAACAACAAAACAACAACAACAACAAACAATAGAAAAAAATAAATGCAGCAAAGAGCTGGTTCTTTGAAAAGGTTAATAAAATTGACAAACTCCTGACTACACTCACTAAAGAAAAAAGAGAAAGGACACAAATAAACAAAAACAGGGATGAAAGAAGGGAAATTACGACCGACACCACAGAAATACAAAGAATCATACAAGAATACTATGAAAAAAGATATAACACCAAATTTAATAACCTAGAAGAATGGACCAGTACTTAGAAAAATACAACCTTCCTAGACTGAATCAAGAAAAACTGGAAAATCTAAATAGACAGATCAGCAGTATGGAAATGGAAACAATCATCAAAAACCTACCAAAAAGTAAGAGTCCAGGACCAGATGGCTTCACCAGTGAATTCTACCATTCAAAGAAGATTTAATACCTATTCTCCTCAAACTTTTCCAAAAAAAAATCAAAGAGGAGGCAATAATTTCAAACTCATTTTATGAGGCCAATATAACTCTGATACCAAAACTTGGTAAAGATAACATACAAAAAAAGAAAACTACAGACCAATATCTCTCATGAACACAGATGCAAAAATCTGAAATAAGATACTAGCAAACTGAATACAGCAACATATTCAAAAGATTACACACCACAATCAAGTGAGCATCATCCCAGAGGCCCATTGATGGTTCAACATACACAAATAGATTAATGTGATACACTATATAAACAAATTAAAAAATAAGAATCATATGATCATACCAATAGATACAGAAAAAGCCTTCGACGAGATACAGTATCCATCTATGA
>NW_006440149.1:189829-202250 GCF_000325575.1 Pteropus alecto | reverse complement strand
GGGGAAAAAAAAAACAAAACAGGAAATCTGAACAGACCAACAAGAAATTGAATCGGTAATCTACACTTTCAAATATAAAAAACCAGGACAAAACAAATTTTCTGGAGAATTCTACCAAACTTTAAAGAAAAATTAACACCATCCTACTCAGACTTTTCCAAAAAAAACTGAAAAGAAGGGAACACTCCAAAATACATTTTACTAGACCAACTAGATACCAAAACCAAATAAGGACACTACAAGAAAACTATAAACCAATATCTCTGATGAATATAGATGCAAAAATTCTCAACAAAATATTAGCAAACCAAATTCAAGAACATATTAAAAGAATTATACACCATGATCAATGACCCAGGTTTTATCCCTGGATTGCAAGGATGCTTCCATATATGCAAGTATATAAATATAATACATGACATTAATGAAAGATAAAAGTTACATGATCTTCTCAATAGATACAGAAAAGGGATTTGACAAAAAGCAACTTCCTTTTATGATAAAAACTCTTGACAGATTGGGTATAGAAGAAAAATAAAATAAAAAAATAAAGGCCATATATGACAAACCCACAGCTAACATTATATTCAACAGTGAAAAGCTAAAAGCATTTTTCTTAAGATTGAGACAAGGATACCCAAGCAATAAGACAAGAAAGAGAAATAAAAGGTATCCAAATTGAATATGATATGATACCATATACAAAGAACCCTAAAGATTCCACCAAAAACCTGTTAGAACTGATCAATGAATTCAGTAAAGTAGCAGGATACAAATTAATATTTAGAGATTGGTTGCATTTCTATATACCAATAATAAACTATTAACAGGAGAAATTAAGAAAACAATCCTATTTACAATTGCATCAAAAAAGTAAACCTAATAATAATTTTAATTAAAGAGGTAAAAAACTTGTATTCAGAAAATTATAAGACATTAAAGATAAAAATTGAGATACAAATAAATGGAAGTATATACCATGCTCATGGATAGGAAGATGTAACATTATTAAAATATCCATACTACCCAAAGCGATCTGTAAATTCAATGCATTCCTTATCGTAATACAAATGACATTTTTCACAGAACTCAAACAAATAATCCTAAATTTTATATGGAGCCACAAAAGGCCTCAATAGCCACAGCAATCTTGAGAAAAAATAACAAAGTTGAAAGTATCACACTATCTGATATTCAACTATACTACAAGGCTATAGTAATTAAAACAGCATGGGGCTGGCATAAAGAAAAAAAACAGACACATAAATCAATGGAAGAGAAATAAGAGCTCAGATATAAAACTAGGCCTATATGTTCAATTAATCAAAAGAGGCAAGAATATACAAAGGGGTAAAGACAGTCTTTTAAACAAATGGTGTTGAGAAATTGAACAGATATACAAACAAAAAATTGAAACTAGACCTCTTTTTTACAACGTATACAAGAATAAACTCAAAATGGATAAAAGACTTACATATAAGGTCCTAATCTATAAAATTCCTATAAGAAAACATAGGTATTAAAGGCTATAAGTTTACCCTTAGTAATATTTTTTTCTGATATATTGTTTCAGGCAAGAGAAACAAACAAACAAAAAGAGTGGAATTATATAAAACTAAAAAGTTTTGCACAGCAAAGAAAACCGTCAACAAAACAAAAAGACAAATAACTGAATTGAAAAAGATATTCACAAATGATATATCCGATAGGGGGTGAATACCCAAAATTTATAAATAATTCATGCAACTTAATATCAAAAAATAAAAGCTAACAATTCGATAGAAAAAATGAGCAGATGACTGGAATAGACATTTTTCCAAAGAGGACATACAGAAGGCCAATAGACATATGAAAAGAAGCTCAAGGTCACTAATCATCAAAGAAATGTAAATCAAAACCACAATGAGACATAACCTTATACCTGTCAGAATGGCTATCACCAATAAATCAAAAAACAAGTGTTGGCGAGGATATGGAGAAAAGGGAACTCTTATGAACTGTTGATATGATTTCAAATTGGTGGAGCCATTATGAGAAACAGTATAAAGTTTCCTCAAAACAATTAAAAACAGAACTACAATATGATGAAACAATTTCACTTCTGGGTATTTATTTGAAGAAATTGAAACACTAATTTGAATAAATACATGCAATCCTATGTTCATTGCAGCATTATTTACAATAGCCAAAACATGGTAGTGCCCATCAACAAACAATGGGATAAAGAAGAAGTGGTACTTATACACAATGGAATATTACTTGCCAATAAAAAAATTGAAATCTTACCATTTGCGACAACATTGATGGATCTGGAAGGTATTATGCTAAGTGAAATACATCGGACATAGAATAGCAAATACCATATGACCTCACTTATATGTGGAATCTAAGGAACAAAATAAATAAACCAACAAAACAGACACAGAGTCATAGATGAAGGGATTAAGTACAAATTTGTAGTTACAAAACAGTCATGTGGATGTGAAGTACAGCATAGGAAATATAATCAATAATACAGTAATAAGTATATATAATGCCACATGGGCACTACACTAGTCAGTGGGATGACTTTATAAATTATGTAAATATCTAACCACTATGATGTATACCTGACACTAATATAAAATAGTATCGTTGTAACTGCCAGTCTGTACTTCTTAATCTCTTCACCTTTTTCGTCCAGCCCCCAAACCCACTCCCATCTGGCAATCACCAGTTTGTTCTCTGTATCTAGGAGTCTGTTTTCATTTTGTTTGTTTATTTTGTTATTTTTTTATTAAAATTTTCCAAGAGCTATCAGGTAGAATTAAAGTTGAGAAAACAGTATGAGGTGATTAAGAGATTTAATTGGAACTAGAAGAGAGTGAAAAGAATAGTATTAATGATTTCTGTGCACTAAGATAATACTTGAAATGCTTCACTAAATCACTCATTCTACAGAAATATAAGTGCACACTATATGCCAGGCATATGTTAGACGTTAAGAGTACAGTGAGTAAATTATGAGTATGGCAGTCCCTGCCTTCAAGGAATTATTTTGGAGTGTAGGTGTGTGAACTAGTTTCTTGAGGCTGTCATAACAAATTACGTTCCACAAACTTAGTGCCTTAAAACTACAGAATTTTTTTCTCACACTTCCTGAGAGCAGAAATTAAAGTGAGTTGGCAGAGCTACACTCTCTCAGCAGGCTCTAGGAGAGGATTCATTCTTGCCAGTTCTGGTGGATCCAGATGTTTTGGTCTCTGCCTTCATCTTCAAAATGGCATTTTCCTCTTTGTCTATGTCTTCTCCTCTCTGTCTTTCATAAAGACACTTAGCACTGGATTTAGGTTCACCCAGGTAATCCAGGGTAATTTTATCTTGAGATCCTTAATTCTATCTGCAAAGACCCCTTTTCCAAATAAAGTCACATTCAATGGCTCCAGGGGTTAGGACATGCACATACCCTTTTGGGACCACAATTCTACCACTGTAGTATGGATACATGAATATATCATTACAATGCAGTGTGGTAAATACTGTGCTAGCAGGGGGTAACAGTACGCACAAGGAACAGCTGGAAAGAGGCCCCAATAAAATCTGAGGGGTTCAGAGAACAGTTTTGGAGTGAAGTAATAAGTAAGATAAACCTGAAGAATGACAAGGTGAGGAATGTAGTCTGGGGTGAGCTGTCTGATGAGAGAATGATGAGTAATTCAGAGAAGTTTAATATGCCTGTAAAATGTGAGATGAGGATATGTACAAAGTAAACAGTGCCCAGATTGTGACTGTCCTTGAGAACCTTGTCTAGCATATTGGAATTTTAAAGCTATCAAGGGAAGAGGGACAGATTTGTATTGTATAAAGATAATTTGGACTGCATTATGGAGAATAGACTGGTAGGGATTAAGACTGAACCCAAATAAATAGTTAGGGTGGTGCTGCAGTAATTCGAGCAAGAGATGGTAGGAGGATAAAGGGGATAGAGATGAGAAATATTGAGATTGTAGAATTATTATTTCATAAAAATTGCTAATGACAGCTAAACTCACAGGTGCATCTATACATTGTTTCTAAAGTTTCATCTGAAAGTTCTAGAACCATGATTGACCCATCAGTATATATAGACATGTAAATATATGAATCTAACAGCAGTTTCTAATAAAAATTTTACATTTGTAGAAAAATGTAGATATGAAAAATGTAAAATACTGTCACTTCTTTACTTAAATCTGTTCTATGGATTCATATAGCACTTTGAATAAAGTCTAAATTCTTAAAATGACTTAAAGAAACTTGCATGATCTAAAACTTGACTAATTCTCCAGGCTCAACCAATACCCTCTCTTCAACAACACTGAAAATCATGGTTATAATAAATTAATTTCCACTTGCCTATGTTTTTCCTTTGCTTGAAATACTCTTCCAGTGAGCCTCCACTCCCTCACCACCCACACACCCATTCTATTTCTCTTTGTCTTGATAGCTCACACTCACCTTTTCAATCTCAACTTAGATGTTAGGTAGCCCTATAACATACTCTCATGATATCATATAAATCCTATATTATAAATCATAATATATTGTAACTGTTTGATTTAAAATTTTAGTCTGTCTTGCTGGGCTATGAGCTCCTTAAAGGCAGAGACTGTTTCTCACTCATTATTGTAAGATGTGAGTGCAGGCTGGAATAACTGCCTGGCTTTACCACTTTGGCATTTGGCAGATTACTTGACCTATGAATGTCTTAGTTTTCTCATTTATAAAGTGAGATAATGATAATAGAACCTATCTCAAATAGTTTTTAGAATGATTACACGAGTAAATCCATATAATGAACTAAAAACAGTGCTAGAAGCACATTAAGTGCTCAAAACATATTAATTGCTATTTACTTTCCATAGTTCCTAACACAATGCCTGGCACAATGCCTGATAAATGAATGAATGAATAAATAAAGGAGTAGAGGATGTGGTTCCATAGTGTAGAGGTTAGCACATCTGCTTTACACGCAGAAGGTCCTGGGTTCACACCCCAGTGGAGTCACAGTCTATGGTCTACTGCCATGCCACACTGAACAAGCCTGATCCCATCTGATCTTGGAAGCTAAGCAGGGTTGGGGCTGGTTAGTACTTGGATAGGAGACCACCTAAGAAGACCAGGTGCTGCAGGTGTAAAAAATAAAAAATAAGGGATTGTAAGCTGACAAAACCAGGTAGGTCTTATTGCTAACCTATAAGCTCTGTGAACATAAAAATACAATCTATCAATCTTACAATTAAATTATTTTCTTGTAATATTTTAAAAAATTTTTCAATTACAGTTGGCATGCAATATTATATTGGTTTCAGGTGCATAACATAGTGATTAGACATTTATATAACTTACGAAGTGATCATCTTAATAAATCTAGTACCTATCTGACACCATACATAGTTATTACAATAATATTGACTATATTCCTTATGCTATACTTTACATCCACATGACTATTTTGTAACTGCCAGTTTGGACTTCTTAACCTCTTCCTCATTTTTTACTCACTGCCCAATCCCTTCCATTTGAAAACCCTCAAAATGTTCTCTGCATCTATGAGTTTGTTTCTGTTCTGTTTCTTTATTTTGTTCCTTAGATTCCACATGTAAATGAAATCATGTGGCATTTGTCTTTTTCTGTCTGACTTATTCCACTCAGCACAATACTTTTTGGTTCTATCTATGTTGTTTCAGCCTCAAAATTTCATTCTTATTTTCTTAAATTTTTTTATGGCTAAATAATATTCCATTGTGTGTGTGTGTGTGTGTGTGTGTATGTGTATACCACCTCTTTTTCATCCATTTACCCATTGAGGAACGGCCAGGTTGCCTCCATATCTTGGCATTGTAAACAATGCTGCAATGAACATATGGATGCACATTTCTTTTCAAAGTAGTATTTTGGATTTCTTCAGATAAATACCCAGAAGTGGAATTTCTCAGTTTTTCTTTGTCTCTTGTCATAGCCTTTGTTTTAAAATTTTATTTTGTCTGGTATAGTATTGCTACTACAGATTTTTTTGTTTGTTTCTATTTTCATAAAACATCATTTTTCATCACTTTACTTTTGGTCTGTGTGTGTTTTTTGATCTGAAGTGAGTGTCTTGTATGCAGCATAGGTAAAGGTCTTGTCTTATTCATTCAGCCACCTAATTTTTTGATTGGGCATTTAATCTATTTACATTAAAAATAATTATTGATAAATATATCCTTATTGACATTTTGTTATTCATGTTTTTATCTTTTTCTATTCCTTCTTCTCCCTCCACCCTTCTCCTCTCTTCTCCCTTCTTCTCCCTCCTCCTCCTCCTCCTTTACCCCACCCCTCCTCCTTCAAAATGTCCCTCTACCATTTCCTGTAATTCTGGTTTAGAGGCAATGTACGCCTTTGGCTTTTTCCCATCTGAGAAGCTTATTATCTGTTCTTTGATTCTAAATGATAGCCTAGTTGGGTAAAGTAATCTTGGTAGTAGGTCCTTACTTTTCATCACTTAGAATATTTTATGTCAATCCCTCTGGCCTGCAAAGTTTCATTTAAGAAATCAGCTGACAGTATTATGGAGCTCCCTCATAGGTAGCTAATTCTTTTTTTTTTTTTTTCTTGCTGCTTTTAAGATTCTCTCTTTGTATTTAACCTTTGGTATTTTAATGATGATGTGTCTTGCTATGGGACTCTGTTGGTTCATCTTACTTGGAGCTCTCTGAGCTTCTTGAGCTTGTGTGTCTATTTCCTTCACCATGTTAGGGAAGTTTTCCATCATTATTTCTTGAAATAGGTTTTCAATTCCTTGCTTTTTCTCCTTGCTTCTTGTACACCTATGATGTGAATGCTACTATGCTTAATGTAGTCCCAGAGGTCCTAAATCACCCTCATTTTTTAATTTATTTTTCCTGTTACTGTCTGTTGGGTGCTTTCTGCTACCTTATTTTGTAAATTGCTGATTCAACCCTCTGCTTCATCTAATCTGCTGTTGATTCCCTCTAATGTATTCTTTATTTCAGTTATTGTAATCTTCAATTCTGACTGGTACTTTACATTCCTTATCTCCATTTTTATGTTTTCTCTTTGTTAAAGTTCTCACTGAGTTCATCCACTCTTCTATGAGTTCATTGAGCATTCTTATAGCCAGTGTTTAGAACTCTGCATCTGGTAGATTGTCTATATTTTATTTAGTTCTTTTTCTGGAGCTCTGTTCTGTTCTTTCATATGGGACATGTTTCTTTGTCTCCCCATTTTTAGCTGCCTCCCTTTGTCTACATCTATGTATTAGGTAGAGCTGCTATGTCTCCCAGTCTTAGTAGAATGGCCTTATGTAGTAGGTGTCCTGTGGGTCCTGGTGACACAGTCTTCCCTGGTCCCCTGAGTCAGGTGCTTAGATGTGTCACTTATATGGGTTGTGTGTGTCTTCCTGTTATAACAGAGTCTGAGTTGCTGTTTGCATGTCAGTAGGAGGGATTAATCTTCAGGCTGTTGGGTTGTGAGGACTGGTGGTGAAGGGCTGACACTATAAGGCAGGATTCACTTTAGCAGGGCTCTGGTGCATGCTTAGTCTTCTCTTTGGTTGTGATATCCTCGGATACAGACCCAGGTGGTGCTCCAGCTCTATGGAAGGCAGCCACTAGCCATGGTAACCCCGAGGCCTCCTATGAGGAAACCAGCCACAGACCAAGTTCAGACGCAGCCGGTGAAATGCCTGTGACCACATGGTAATTGTCAGCAAGCAATCCATGGATGGTCATAATCCATGCTGTGCTTAGAGGTGCCTTGAGTGGCCAAGCTGGAAACCAAGACCTGTTGCTGTTAGTGCCAGGTTTGAGGCTGCTCTACAAGAGGTACTGGGCATGCTGAGGATAGATGCTACTTGTTTAGGTTTTATGAACTTTTGAGAGATTTTAGGAAAGTCCTGAACTAAGACAGGCCATTTGAATGGAAAAGCCACTGGAGGTGACTTGGGTGCACCTGCAATTTGGGAAAGACGGGTCACAGGGAATCACCTGGGCAGGGTGACTTGTATTAGCCCAGTTGATGGAGACTCAGATATGACGGCTTCCTGTGTCTGCATGCTGGGAGGCAGGAAGGCTCAACAGTGGGATATAAGATTCTGCCAGCACTTCTATCTGGAAGAAAGCTGCCCCTCCAGCCCTTGCCCTAAAGCCAGACAATTTAGTTTATTTTCATATGTCTCTGACACTTTTGAGCATCTTCATGATCACTGATGCTCAGAGTAAGTGAGTCTGTCAGTGAGTAAGTCTGCACATGGGCCCTTTAAGAGGAATGTCTGAGACTTCAGCAGCCCTCCATCTCACTTAGCCACAATCTCTACTGGTTTTCACAGCCAGAGGTTGTAGGGACTTCTCTTCATGGCACTGGAACCCTGGGCTGGGGAGCCCTGTGTGTGTATGACCAAGACCCCTCACTCTTTCAAGGAGATTTCCGCAGCCGAGATATCTCTCCCAATTTTCAACCGCCACATGCAGCTGTGTAACCAGTCAGTTTTACATTTCTGCCTCTCCTACTAGTCTCGAGGTAGCCTCTTATGTATGTCCCCAGTTGTAGTACTTCTATTCAGCCAGACCTCAGGTGACTACTAATGAAGGTTGTTCTGTAATTTAGTTGTAATTTTGATGTGGTCATGAGAGCAGACGAGCACAGGTATGTCATTTTGACCATAAATCTTCATAATTGAATTCTTAATGCTTAACACAGTTTCAGGCACCATGAAATTCCTCAATCTCTATGAGTTATATGAATTCATAAGATGAAGAACACTCTCTCTCTCTCTCTCTCTCTCTCTTTCTCTCTCTCTCTCTCTCTATATATATATATACATATACATGTATATATATACACACACATACATGTACATATATATGTATATATGTATGTATGTATGTATGTATGTATGCATGTATTACTGAAAATTCTATTCAAAACATCAGTAAACAGATTTCCAAAGTCAAACAGAAATGGTGAACCTGAAACTTACCCTGTAAACCATTATGCTAAATATTTTATTATCACTAGGGATGGAGCCAGGATATAGTTGGTCATCAGCGCAAGTAGCCAGCAGTATGACTCATATGAAGGTAAAAAAAAGGCCAAAAGAAAAAAGAAGCCCTCACAAAATTCCTTTCTACCTTTGAAAACATTAGAGGTTGTACCTTTAAAATGCTACTTTCAATTAAGTACCCCCACCAATTAGTACAAGTTAGCCCTGATAGAAAACAGTTTTTAAAATTGGATTTTAACTTTCCAGCTGAGCCAGTAGTGCTCAAGGAAGGAGTGTGCAGAGCTGTTCTTCTCTGCATAGGCATGTGTAGAAAAGGTACATAATCCTTAAAACATACATATATGTATATGTATGTATGTACGTGTATGTATATATAAATAGAGATGGTACATATATATGTATATGTATGTATGTATGTGTATGTATGTGTATATATACATATATACATATATTTTTTTATTTATATTAAATTTATTGGAGCGACACTGGTTAATAAAATTATATAGGTTTCAAATGTGCAATTCAATAATATGTGATATGTATATTGCACTGTGTGCTCACCACCCAAAGTTAAATTTCCTTCCATCATCATATATTTGATCCCCTTTGCACCTAACTCCCCCTCCCTCTTACCTCTGCTAACCATTAATCCACTGTCTATGTCTATGAGTCTCTGTTTGTTTGTCATATTTGTTGCTCTCAGCTTTATATCACACATATGAGTGAATTCAAATGGTTCTCAAATTTTTCTGTCTGCTTTACTTCGCTTAGCATGATTATTTCAAGGGCCATCCATGTTATTGCAAATGGCAGTATTTCATCTCTTCTTATGGCTAATATTCCATCGTATATATGTACCACCACTTATTTATCCAATCTATCTACGTAGGACACTTTGGGTGCTTCCATGTCCTGGCCACTGTGTATAATACTGCTATGAACATCAACGTGCAAATATCTTCTCAGATATGGGTTCTCAAGTCTTTGGGGTAAATACCCAGTAGAGGGATTGCTTGATCAATGCCTCTTTGCCTCTGCCTACAAGAAAAGCTCCAGAGACAGCAGGGTTGCTCCCAGAACTTTAAAAAAAAATGTCCTATGTGCATTGTTAGTATAGAAATACCTACGTGTAACCTCCGTTTTCCTTTATTCTATATTAACCTCTCCATATTCCACCAAATGGAATTTAGTACAATTTTTCAGTGTGCTAAGATGATGGAAACTCATATAATATAAATGGCAACTTGAAAACTATTAAAGAAACATGAGTGAACAGTTTATATTCATTCCATAATAAGATTATCCGCACACTTAAAGAGAACTAAGTCTGTGTATTTATATTCTTTTTATATTTTCCTTTTAATTTACATTGTAAAGAAATTAAGTATATTTTATTCTCCCTCCATAATCCATTTTTTAATGTTTTTTCTCACTAGATGACATAGTGCAAGGGAGGTTGCCACTGCTATTGCAATATATCCTGACTTAGGAAAGTGAAATAGTGCTCTTCTATCCAGCCATCTCTAGGTCAACTTAAAGCTTATTGATACTATTGGATTATGTGATATGTAACAGATCCATCAATCCTCAAACTCCTAATCAGCCTTCAAAATCCATTTCAAAAGGTCTTTTATTGAAACTATCCTTGCAAATTTTTAAGCCTAAATTATTTCAAAATAAAAAGATTAAAAATGAGAAAAAAATGGACTAGACTGTTTTTAAGTTCTAGATGTTAGTCTAAATTGTATGAGAAAGTAATTTTATTTGTTACAATCCAGAGTGATAAGCAGAAGCATAGATTGGAAGCAGCCCTGGTAAGTAACTATAGTACATGATGAGAAAGTAGTGACTAAATGAGGTAGCAGGTATCCATATAAATGATCACCAAGTATCAAAGGGAACAAGAATTCCTTGGTTTGGAACTCATGGAGTGGGTATGCCAGGTATCAGACAAAAGAAAAGAGTCAGTAACAAGTGTAGATCCTATGACTGTTGATAAACAGTCTGTATGTTACTAGCATTAGCTTATGGCTTTGTACTAGTTTTCTATCACTGCTGCAACAGAGTACCACAAAAGTGGCTTAAAGCAACCATTTATCATCTGGCATTTCTCTGGGGTGGGAGGCCAGGTGGGCTTGGCTGAGTATTCTGCTTAAGGTCTCACAAGGCCAAAATCAAGGTGTTGGCCATTGGCTTTTCTAGAGACTCTAGGGGAGAATCTGCCTCCATAATCATTCAGATTGTTGGCAGAATTCAGTTCCATGCAGCTATAGGACTGAGCTCCTAATTCCTTGATGGATCTCAGCTGGGGATTGTTCTCAGTTTCTAGAGTCTATCCACTTCCCTTGGTTCATGGCTCCTCAGATCTTCAAAGCCAGCAATGGTACAGTGTGTGGAAAACTTCCACGTTGATTCAAATATTTCTCACTTCCCTTTATACCCTTCTCTTCTGATTTTAAGGACTCATGCGATTAAATTGTTCTATCCCATCAATTCTCAGAATAATATCCCTATTATAAAATCAACTGATTAATAATTTAACCACAACAAAGTTTATTTTGCCATGTAAAGTACCATGTAAAGTATATATATAGTCCTGGGGATTATCAAATGGCATCTTCTCAAAGGAACAATTCTACCAACCACAGGCTTTCAGCTTAGGTGAATCTTAAAGTCTTGTACTGTGTAGCCTCTGCCAGCATAGACTGTCCCTTTGTTCTTACTAACGCCTCGCATACATGATGATCTTAATGCATCAGAAGTAAATGAAACCAACAGAATTCTGCAGAGCTCCATTTCCCATAATGCCACTGCATTTGAGCAAACATTGAATATTGATTAAGTATCAAATTTTCTTAAAGTATCAAAATTATGAAAGACTCTAAGAATGTACTTAACTGTAAAAGGCTATATCAGTAACTTTTTATTTTGTACAACTATTAAAACAGTGCTTATGTGAGTGTGAAAAAGCACTTTCAAATAAAGTCTCCGTTGTGCTCTCAAAACTGGGCACATTAATAAGAGAGGTAACTGTCTTTGAGCTAAAACACTGTGTCATCCAACATGTGGCAGGGTGATACACAATATTTAGCATTTACTATAAACCTAAACACAATTGACTACCTTCTTCACAGGAGGATTCAAACCTCAGGAGCCCACTCTGCAAGAGGACAAGTGATGACACTAAAAGGCTTTTTGTAAATCCATTTGTCAAAGTAAAAATAACCAAGAACATCTCAAATTTATTCTTTCTGAAATACCTCTGTAATTGATTTTTTCCTCTAGTTTTTATGAACTGACTGTAGAACCTAACTACAAGGCTAGCCTATTGATGGAATAAAAAAATATATATATGAAGCAAACCATAAACCAAACACAAGAAATCACAGCACTCTT
>NW_006440149.1:178853-189524 GCF_000325575.1 Pteropus alecto | reverse complement strand
AATAAAAGACTTAAGCATATGAAAAATTAAAAAATCTTTTAACTCTCCTATAGAGTAGCAATGTGTTCTTTTGCAAGGCTTTTTCTATCAATAATTGTGATTGGTCTGTCCATGTGTATTTGGAAGAACTCCTCACTTAATGACTACTAAGTAATAGGGTTTGTCAGGGAAAAGTTTTATTACACTTGCAGGAAAATTTTGTTTTCTCCATTTCTACAGCTGTTTTGTCTTAAATGCCTACCTATTAATGTTCTGTATCTCAACAGACATGTTTACCTAACTCAAGGAAATAACAGTTTTCTAAGAGAATTAAGGAGTATTTTCTTGGCTTTCATGTGAATATCATTTTATCCCTTTCTGCGTGTGATTTTCATTTGCACTTCAGTTTCCCCTACGTTGCTTTCTTTAACCCTAAATCCATAAATGACTTTTGATGTGTATGCTATTTTATTCATAGTTAATATTTTTTCTCCTCCTAATACTTTCTGAGCATTCACATTTAAAGACAATGACTTTGCAATGCTAGTACTCTATAAATAGAGATGGTAAATCTTAATTATACTTTCAAATTGTAGTTTCCAGCTGTGCATATGAATGTTTCTGGTCAGGATGTATGTTCCAGTATGTTTATTTTTAATCCAAGATTACATCCTTCACAAGCCAATACCAAATGTGAAATGATCAATTTTTATCTGCAGACGTGTTTCAACAGCTTGTTAATAGTTCCATTCTTGTACTTTTCTATAAGAGATAGGGAATTCAACCCTTCACCTTTGTTCTATTTAGGCCTTCAGTGGAGTGAATGAAGCCCACCCACATTGAGGAATATTATCTGCTTTACTCAGGGACAATTCAAATGCTAATCTCTTCTGTAAACACCCTCACAGGCATATGCAGAAATAACGTTTAACCAGATTTCTGGGCATTGCTTGGCCCAATCAAGTTGACACATAAAATAAATCACCACACACATATTTTGATCCACCATTTCTATTTCTAAATATATATTCTACAAATATGCTCAATTAACAATGAAAATAGACATTTCTAGCAGCAATTTTTTAAAATATTTATTCAAAAAATAAATCATATTTTTAAAACAAGAAGAAAGAAATGCCTTTAAGAAACTGTCTCAGACAAAGCTGTAAATGCAGAGATTTCTAATTATTTCTCTGCTTCTGTCCCTCTCTATCTTTTCAGTAATGTTCTCTTCTCCAAGACCTTCCTTTCCACACTGTGGACTGTGTCCTTTCCTACACTTTTCTTTCAACAAATAAGTACTTGCCTTGTGGCTCATTTATTCAGGATATTTACAGGTGATTAAGAGTCATCTATTTTTCTTATTCTCACTAAACTATTAATAGCTGACAATTTGATCTATTACTCTTTCCAACTAAATTTTACATTTAAACAAAAGCTTTGAACCAAAAGTAACAATTAAAGAATGTTTATATTATGGAGGGAAGGTGGTAATCTCTTCTCCCTCTCCTGCCACCATCTCAAGCCAAATTAGGGTGAGGCACACCTCAAAAGTTTGACATGTTTAATCTTGAATTTGAGTGTTGTAAGGACTGTTACCTGACAAGTGTCCAGAAAATATCCGAAGACAAGATACTGTGGCTATAGAGGCCTAATGTTGGTTTAATACAAAGAGAAAGTACTGCATTGGTTTGTATTTTTACTAATGGCAGGAAAAGTTGCTTTTTTGTGTGTGTGAGCCATATGTGAAACCCCCAAAAGTAACCAGTTGTGAGTTATACCATAAAAGGATATTACTAAAGAAGACTTCCTTCCAGGTGTAAGGTGACCTCAGCCAAGATGCTGAAGGTATCCTGCCAGAAATTATAGCCGGATCTCCTCAGTTGGAGAATGTAAGAGAAATCAACAAATGTACCCAAGAAGAGAAGGAATTAGAATTTCGAATATTGGCCATACACAGAAGGCATTATTGTCAGATGACATTAGTATTAGTCAAGTAAGTCCTTTTTGAGCGCTTGTGTGTGCTTTCCTTTCCAACTGCGATCTTAGAAAAGCGAGAGTCAGCATAATGATTTCAGGTGGAGGGAGGAGAAAAAAAAGGAGGGACTACCACTCTCATCCGTTTTTCTCTTATTTCTCTGACAATTCATTCTCTTCCTTATCTGTTGACTGGCCCTGAAAGTTGGCATTTCTGTCCTGGGCCTTCTGTTCATCACATATTACACAGTTTCTTAGAATCTCATCTACTTCACAGTTTCAATTAACATATTTTATTTATTTTATAACACTTATTACTCTCTGAAATTATTTTGTTTGTTTTACATATTTATCATGTTTTCATCTACCAAGATATAACTTGGTGACAGGGACTATGTTGAATCTTCAGCACCTACTAAAATGTCCAGTATATGGATATAAGAAGTAATTTTGTCAGTTACTAATTGAGCAAAACTATGATAAATACTTGGGTACAGTGGTAGAAGAGACATGGTCCTTGCCCTTCAGGATTTCACTACTTAACAAAGAGGAAAGTTGCCTATGAATAGATAATTGTCATGTAATCGATCAAGTGAATTCACAATGTGTTTTTAAAAAATAGGTCATAATTTTTGCATAGTACAGTCATGGAAGGCTTCAAAGAGGAATTTTATGTTAGCTGTGTCTTAAAGGATGAATAAGAAATTCATCAGGTGGAAATGGAAGACAGGGGAAGAGCAAGAGCAAAAGCATGAAGACATGAAAACAAGTGATATAATTTTATCCTTAAAGTAGTTTCCAATAGTAGAAGAGAGAGTAGGGAAGCAACAACTTGAGAACAAGTAGAGCCAGTGAAGCTAAACTGTGAGACTTCAGCCATCCATTCAACAGGGGTTCATAAAATAAGGAAATACATGTGGGCCAGAAATCTAGTTCACTCTAGTTGCAAATTTGTATCTCTACATCTATTCATTCTGGGCCAGAACTGTTGGACTAGTTATCTGCATCAGTCTGCAGCTTCTTACAAAGAAGTGCTTCTGACTAGCTGGATTACATGGAAGGAGACAGTTGCCTCTCCCTGAAAGCTGAATCTACAAAGTGGGCTTTGGGTGGAAAGTTCATTAAAAGACTCTGTGAGCTCCCTGACAGGCTGTCCTTGAAATTCAAAGGTCTTTTCTCTGGGAGAAAATGCCACTCGGACTCCATTGGTCAACCTAATCAGGCCCAGGGATATTTTGTGTGTGTGTGTGTGTGTGTATCTTCATGAATGTCTCAGACAAATAGGTTAAAATTGCTAATTCTCTTTTCACTTATGTTTTCTTCTAACATTAACTATGACTACCTGGGAAGTCCTCCCCTCTTGACAATTCCTCATCACATCATATTTTCATGACAGCAATCTTGAAAGGAGAATAGAGGAATGTCAGCCCCCCCGCCCACCGCCACCTTTCCCATTTTGGTAGATTGTGCTAAGACCTAGAAAACCTTTACGCATTACATAGGAAAACAGCCCACGATATCAAGTCTTGGCTGTTATGCTGGTTTCTTCTGCTTCTTCAATAATTCTTTTACTTTCTTTATTCCTCGGCTTCCACGTTTGGAAAATGAGAATAAAAGCACTTGTCTCTGCTTTCTCCTCTCTACGACCTAATACATAGACATGGTATTATGCTCTTTAGGATTCTATAAAGTATTTCAGAGACTTTACAATTTATTTTGACACTTTAGGGACAAAATAATTCAATATATTACTAATACAGTTTCTATAAAACATTAATCCTTCTTTTGTATTATTCTTACCTCCCAAAATAGATAATCATTTGATCCTTCAATTTAAATATTGTATTCCTCAAGTGAATTGAGCCAGATATATTGTATTCTCTTGATACATTTATTCAAGTTCTATTCTGTACTTCAGCTGAATGAAATGGGTCATTTCCCAGTAGACAATCCTAATAAAAATAGCTCATCCTCAAATAACAAGTACATTCAGATACTGGACAATATTAGTTTTTAAGGAAAGCCCAATTACAGCCCTTATGTGTAAAAAGTTTCTGAATTCCTTACATTTTAAATGTATCTATGGTTATTTAAACTGCCATGGTAAGCATTTGTTAATAATACAGAGATAATACTACCACTTTGGCATGAGGATAGTATGTAAATATTCTCCAGACTGAGTAAGAAATTTAGTAAGAAGACATGAGCTGAAAACCACAGTAGCTTTACCCTAGTATATGGGTAGGCTGTTTGTTTATTGGCAAGATTCAGGTACAATTGGAGCTTTGTTTTTGCATTGACAACTTACATTCGATCACATTCTCTCTATGAATATACAGAATATTATTCATTAATTAGAATGTAATTGTAAAGTCACCATAGTTATCTAACAAATGTGTTAATTAGACCCCTCTAAATTACAGTGATTATATTTACTTCCTTTGGAAGCATGTTCTTTAGATGTAATTGGACTCCGACATCCATGTTTGGCTCTCTTTGTGAAAAGTGTACAAGCACAGCTACTTTCCCATCTCACCTCAGTTCACATGGACACAAACCTCCTTGGGGCCAGGGCTGGGGTTTAGTGGAGCTGTAAATTGAAAGGGCTCATGGCTTAGGGCCGATAAAATTCCATGCCAGCCAATGTAATCCTAATTGAGGTTTCCAATTTTCTATTCAGTGAGGGAGCATATCCACTAAAGAACTCCTTTCCAGGAACTCAGCAGCACAAGGAATAGGATGGCTATGTGAGTAAAGAAGATCATCTTTGATTGAGTATACCTCCCTGTATATGTCTGCCTCCCTCGCCCCATCCAATGATCTCTAAAATGTAGAGTGATCTCACACTGTCCTTTGGCTACCCATTTGAGAGTCTTTCTCCCGGCCTTCCCTTTCTAATCACTCTATGTTCCAAACCATTCTTTCTCTTTTCTCCTCTGCTCTTTGTTTCATAGGGCTAATCTGATGGGCAATATCAACTATTCCTCCATCTCCACAATCTGCAAACAATATTTTACTTTTCTTAAAGTCTTCCACATCTCAGCTCATAGGAGTGATGCTAACTACAATAATTATAGGCACTTATGGTAAGCACAACTCACAACTTAGGGAGTTGCCTGTTCGTTATATGCAGTGAGTAAGTACTATTGGGCTAGTCTCATTCATTTTCTCTACTTCTCTGAAGATATTTTCTTCTTTTCTTTTTATCTTTTCCCCCCTTTTTTCAAGTTTTTGCCTTTTTTGCTTGTAAAATGATGTTTAAGTGTTCCAACTCAAAGTTAAAAAGTAATTATCAGAGAACAACTGAAAAAGTTCTCAGAGACCATCTAGACTAGAAATGGAATAGGTTTCATCCCAAGGGCCAACTTTGTTCTCTTGATACTGGATGTCTGTTTTGTAGTGTTAGAATTCTGAAGCCTTGTTTGGGTTCAAATGTAAAGAATGTCATGACTGATAAGCGTTCTCTACCATCAGTGTGAAAATGTGAGGTGGCAGCCTGTGTGTCAAGTATTTTGTGTTTGTTTGTTTATTTGTTTCTTTTCCATTTTATACCAGGGATATCCTAGTAAATATGCCAAGATTCAGGTACAATTGGAGCTTTGTTTTTGTATTGATGAAACACAAGAATGATTGGAGATTTGAAAACTTTGTAGCTGAGAGATGGTGCCAACAGATGAGTGATGCATTCTACTTTTCCCTTTCCCAAAAAATTCTGTTTTCAGGCTCTTTGGAATTTATCACAATATTCTCTAGTAGAGCAAATGTTACACCTAGGCATTTTTGGAGATTGTTTGAAGCAGCAGCCAAAAGCCCTATTCATGGAATTGCCATAATTAAAGTCACTTTTTTCCCCCTCTGAAGGCAGTGAGGATTTTATAACAAAATGTAACTATGTTCCATGCACAATAAAACACAAAGTTCTCATTAGCCACCACTGTTGACATTGGTGATAGTATCAGATTAGCTCCTATTATCTACTGGTAAGCAAGACTGGGCCATAGAGAGGATAGTGTATATTGCTATAAAATAAAATGAAATAAAATAGAAGGGTTACATTTGGAGACACAGTCCAGGAAATACAGATCCTGGTATCAAAGAGTTGGTTTGAGAGTTCTAGGCAACAGAGATACTAGGAGACAAATAGGGACATTCAGACACCCCAACGTCAAATGTTTTCTCTTCTCCCAGTTTTTGAAACAGGTAACACTCTGTGCACTGTGTGTGTGTGTGTGTGTGTGTGTGTGTGTGTGTGTGTGAGAGAGAGAGAGAGAGAGAGAGAGAGAGAATTGTGAATAAGAAACCAAAACCCAAGTCCATAAAGAGCAAGAACAAATTTCTTCAATAAAAATAGAGGCCCCAATAGAGGGAAGAGGGGTTGGGGTTGGAGGACTGGGTGAAAAATGTGAAGGAATGAAGAAGTACAGATTAGTAGTTACAAATCAATCACAGGGATTTAGAGTGTAGCACAGAGGTTATACTCAATATTATTGTATTGGCTATGTGCAGTGCCAGATGGGTACTAAAGTAATAAGGGGGATCACTTCATAAATTGTATAAATATCTAACTTATTTAAATTTGTGAAATAAAGAAATGGAAAAAAGATAGAGACCCCAAGAGTCTGAAGATGACCAGACCACCCTGATAAAACGCTTTACACGGTAAAACCACGAAGAGAGAAATGTGAAAAATTAGCCATGAGTATTTGGATGGTGGTGACAGTGGGAGCAAGATAAATGGGCAGGGGATAAATAGTGATCTCTTCCATCTAGGTATAGGGTCTGCATGAAAAACTAGCCTCATGCTCTAAAAGTCCTCTTTAGTGCTTTCTCTCCTTTCTTATGAATGCTTTACAGAACTAAAGTAAGTCTTTTTGGAAGCCCTAAACACTGGAAGGATTATGTTGCTTTCTCCTCCATGCAAATCATAATTAACAATACTAAATGATCAAATAAGCATAATTAACAATACTAAATGATCAAATAAGTAAGGCCAAAAAATTTCTGATTTTGTTACAATGACTAGTTTAATGCTTTTTTAAAAAGATCGAATATTTTTAAATTTTTAAAAAAATATTTTGGTGCCATATAAATATACTTAGCCATCTTTTAAGGTAATCCAAGCCTCCTTGTCTCTCTTTCTTGTGTTATCTTCCCCCTTATTCTTTCTCCAATATAGGACCATAAAATAGCCACTGGATGCCATGGGCTCTATATTTACTATGAGAGCTGGGGGGCACTTCTCCCACATTTGGTTGGGTTTAGGGTCAATCTGGTTCGTAATATCTGCCAGCTGTTTCTTTGGAGTACAGCCTTAAGAGTTAGAAATGCTTCAAAGGAGGTCACAAGCATGCTAACAATGGTTAGCAGCAGTGCTAAAATCATCAGCCAGAAGGCAGAGTCTCCCGCTTCCATAAAAAACACAGCCAATTTCAGCCTACAGGCTATGCTCTCTGAAGCTAGGCAAGCCTGAATTCATGTTTGTAAGGCAGTGATACCAAAGGCAGCAACACTTCCTTGTCCAGATTACTTTTCTTTTGCATTATACAATTAAACTGGAAATTTGCTTTTTAAAACTAAAATTATAATATAGTTCTAAGGCTCGTAGTAAAATATTTTTTTTTCTGCCCTACTTACCAATACTAGAATATTGGTTAAGAATATGGGGTTTGGAATCAGTCAGGCTTTGATTTGGGGGATATGGGTAAATTATTTTAAATTATGTGTTTCAATTTCTTAATTTGTTCCTATGAACCAGAATCTTTTCTGGTACGTTTCATCTTAGTAACTGCTACCATCAATTAACCAACAAGTTGCTCAAACTAGAAACCTAAGGATATGTATTACTCAGCTTAGGCTGCCATAACAAAATTCTACAGACTAGGCAGCTTAAATAATAGATATTTATTTCTCACATTTCTGGAGGCTAGAAGTCTGAGATCAAGGTGCTGACAGCTTTGGTTTCTCCCAGAACCTCTTTCCTTGACTTGCAAATGGCTGTCTTTTCTCTGTGTCCTTACATGGTGGCCCATCTGTGCATACCCATCCTTGGTGTCTTTTTTTTTTTTTTTGATTTCTTATAAAGACACCAGTCATATTAAATTAGGGTCCCACCTTTAGGACTTCATTTAACATTAATTACCTTCTTAAAGGCCCCCATCTCCAAATACAGTCACATTTGGGGGTTAGGGCTTCAACCTATGGATTTAGGGGACACAGAATTTAGTTCACTACAGAGCGATTATTAACATTTATTTAACAAATTAACCTTTATAACCAATGAAATTTCTCCTGAGTCAATTAAACTACCATCACCAGTTGGTCTAATCTGTCATGATTACCTTTTGCCTGAATGAATATAATCATCTCCTAACATCTCCCTGTATCCATTGTCTTCTTCCTCTAATATATTCTCCAATCAGCCAGAGTCATTGCTTTAAAACACATTTTAATAGGTCATCCTCCTCTTTAAAATGTTTCACCAACCTCTTACAACCCAAAATCTCTAACACACTTACCACATAATCTGACCCTTCCCTAACTTTCCAACCTCACATATACCATGGTGATCCTTATTCTTCTGGCTCCCGTCACAATGACCTATATTGACAGTTTTCCAAAAGTTCCATGCTTCCTCCCCTAGAAGCTTTTGCACTGTGCTATTTCCCCACTTCCACTCACTCCCTCAGGGAAGTCTTCCTTGATCTTTGACTGGGGCAATCTCCCTAATTATAAATTTTTGTAGTCAATTTTAAAACTTGTAACAGTTATAATTTTAATTTATTTATGAGATTATTTGATTATTATCCACTTCTCCCACTAGACTATAAGCTTTTTAAAAGTATTGCTGTGAAAACTGAATGAGATAATAACTATAAAATATTTTATTCAGAACCTGACAGTAAATGCTAAACTGATTTCAGTATTTATTGTTATTATTGGAGTGAGGGGATTCTCAGTCATTGCATATATTCTATTGGTTGAGCTTAGTTTTCTATTTTTTCTTTTTTTTAATAAATTTATTTATTTAAATTAGTTTCCAGTATACAGAACATTGGTTAGACATCTATAAGTTTCATAAAACAATCCCTCTAATTGCTCCCTTCCTCCTCTGGCCCTCCACTTAGTCATCATATTAATGCTAACTGCATTCCCTCTACCATTCTCCCCATGCTCAACTATTAACTACTAATTTGTATTTCTTTAACCCTTCACCCCATTCTCCTAGCCTCCCACCCCACTTCCCTCTGTCCATCACCAAATTGTCCACTATATTTGTGAGTCTGTTTTTGATTAGTTTGTTCTTTCTGTTCCTTATATTCTAAACATAACTGAAATCATATGGTATTTATTTTTCTCTGCCTGATTTATATGACTCAGCATAATAACTTCTAGGTCCTTCCATGTCATTGCAAATGGTAGGATTTCATTTTTTTAATGGTTGAGTAATATTCCATTCTATATATGAACCATAATTTCTTTATCCAATCCTCTGTTGATAGGCATTTAGGTTGCTTCCATATCTTAGCTATTGTAAATTATGCAACCAAGAATATTGGAGTGCATAGATTTTTATGAATTATTGTTTTGGTTTTCTTTGGAAAAATACCCAGAAGTGCAATTGCTGGGTCAAAAGGTATATCCATTTTTAGTGTTCTGAAAAACCTCCATACTGTTTTCCATAGCAGCTGTACCAATTTGCAATCCCAAAACAATGTATGAGGGTTCCTTTTTCTCCACATCCTTGCCAAAACTTGCTGTTTTTCGATTTATTGATGATAGCCATTCTGACAGGTATGAGGTGATATCTCATTGTGGTTTTAATTTGCATTTCTTTGATGATTAGTGACCTTGAGCATCTTTTCATAAGCCTGTTAGCCACTTGTACTTCCTCTTTGGAGAGGTGTCTCTTCAGGTCTTCTGAATATTTTTTTTTTATTAGACTGTTTGCTTTTAGTTGTTGAGTTGTATGAGTTCTTTATAAATTTTGGATATTAACCCCTTAGTAGATGTGTTATTAGCAAATATCTTCTCCCAGTCAGTTGTCTTTTTATTTTGTTGATGGTTTCCTTTGCTGTATTAAAACATTTTAGTTTGATATAATCCCATCTGTTTGTTTATTTTTGTTTGTTTCCCTTGCCTGGGGAGATATATCTGAAAAGAAATTCCTGTTAGTAATATCAGAGAGTTTATTGCCTGTGTTTTCTTCTAAAAGTTTTATGGTTTGTAGTCTTACATTTAAATTTTTAATCCATTTTGAGTCTATTCTTGTATATGGTGTAAGGAGATGGTCCAGGTTCATTTTTTGCATGTATCTGTCCAGTTTTCCCAACACCATTTATTGAAGAGACTATCTTTACTCCATTGTATTACTTTACCTCATTTGTCGTGTATTAAATGAGCATACATATGTGGATTTATTTCTGGTTTCTCTATTCTGTTCCATTGATCAATTTATACGTTTTTATACCAATACCATGCTGTTTTGATTACTGTAGACTTGTAGTATAGCTTGATATCAGGTACTATGATACTTCCAACTTTGTTCTTCCTTCTCAAGATTTCTTTGGCAATTCTGGGTCTTTTATGGTTCCATATAAATTTAAAATTATTTGTTTTAGCTCTCTGAAAAATGTCATTGGTATTTTGATATGGATTGCATTGAATGTACAGATTGCTTTGGGTAGTATGGCTATTTTAATGATGTTGATTCTTTCT
>NW_006440149.1:170401-178760 GCF_000325575.1 Pteropus alecto | reverse complement strand
AAAAATGCCACTGACTTCTGAATATTTATTTTGAAACCTGATATTTTACTGAATTTGTTGATTGGTTCCAGCAATTTTTTTGGTGGAATCTTTAGGATTCTCTCTATATAGTATCATGTCATCAGCAAATAATGAGAGTTATATTTCTTCCTTTCTAATTCAGATGACTTTGATTTCTATTTTTTCTGTTATTGCTGTGACTAAGACTTCCAATACTATGTTGAAGAGCAGTGGTGAAAGTGGGCATCCTTGTCTTGTTACTGATCTTGGAAGTCTTGGGAGATGGTATGTTTTTAGGAATGTGTACATTTATTCCAGATTGTTCAATTTGTTGGTGTATAATTGCTCTTAATACTTATGATCATTGTATTTCTGTGGTATCCATGGTTATTTCTCTTCATTCATTTCTGATTTTATTTATTTGAGTCCTCTGTCTTTTTTCCTTGATGAATCTGGCTAAGAATCTGTCAGTTATGTTTACCCTTTCAAAGAATGAGCTCTTGGTTTCATTAATCTTTTGTATTGTTTTTCTAGACTCTATTTCATTTATTTCCACTATGACCTTTATTGTTTCCTTCCTTCTCTTCACTTTGAGCTTTGTTTGCTGTTATTTTCCTAGTTCTTTTAAGTGTAAGGTTAGATTGTTTATTTGAGCTCATTCTTGTTTCTTGAAGTAGGACTATATTGCTATGAATCTCACTCTTAGGACCACTTTCGCTGAGTCCCATAAATTTTGAGTTGTGTTTTCATTTTCATTCATCTCTAGGTATCTTTTTGATTTCTTCCTTGATCTCATTAACAACCCATCCATTGTTTAGTAGCACATTATTTAGCCTCCATATGTTTGCATATTTTCCAGTTTTTTTTCTTGTTGTTGATTTCTAGTTTCATACCATTGTAATCAGAGAAGATGGTTGATATGATTTTAATCTTCTTAAATTTATTGAGACTCGATTTGTTTCTTAACATGTGTCTATCCTTGAAAATATTCCATGTGCACTTGAGAAGAATTTATGTTTTGCTGCTTCGGGGTAAAATGTTCTGAAAATATCTATTAACACCATCTGCTCTAGTGTATCTTTTAGACTCATGGTTTCCTTGTTCATTCTTTGCCTGGAAGATCTGTCCATTGGTGTCAATGGGGTGTTAAAGTCTCGTACTGTGAGTGTGTTACTATTGATCTCTCCTTTTATGTCGGTCAATAATTGCTTTATGTATGTAGGTGCTCTTATGTTGGGTGTGTATGTTTACTAGGGCTATGTTCTCTTGATTTATCGATCCCTTTATTATTATGTAATGCTCATTTTTATCTCTTACTATAGCCTTTGTTTTAAAGTTTATTTTATCTGATAAAAGTATTGCATCCCCAGCTTTTATTTTATTTTTTTTTTGTGCATTTCCATTTGCATGAAATATCTTTTTTCCAACCCTTTACTTTCAGTCTGTGAGTGTCATTTGATCTGAAGTGGCTCTCTTGTAGACTGCATATGCATGGGTCTTGTTTTCTTATCCATTTGGTTACCCTATGTCTTTTGATTGCAGTATTTAATCCATTTACATTTAAAGTGATTACTGATAGGTACATTGTTAGTGTCATTTTATTATTCATATTTGTCATTTCTATTTACTTTTTTACCCCTTCTCTTTTTACAAATGTTTCTTTAATATTTCTTGTAATATTAGCTTGTTGGTGATGAATTTAAGGTATTTTCTGTCTGAGAAGTTCTTTGTCTCACCTTCCATTTTAATCAAAAGCCTTGCTGAGTAGAGTATTTGTGGTTACAGATTCTTGTTTTTCATAACTAGTAGGTTGCTTACCTCCATTTCATTTAACTTATTTTCTGGAGTTTTCTTTTGTTGTTTCATTTGTGGCATGTTTCTTTGTTTTCTCATTCTATTAGCCTCTCTGTGTTCTTTTTTATGTGTCAGGAATATTTGTTTCGTCTCTCAGCCTTGGCCAGATTGCCTAATGTGGAAGGTGTCCTGTGTAGTCCAGTGGAGCACTCTTTCTGATTCTTTGTGCCAGGAGCTCTGGAGGTGACTTTGTGTGGGTTGTGTGTGATCTTCTGTTGTTGCCAAGCCTTTATCGTTGTTAGTAGATCAGTAGGTGGGATTAACGTTCAGGCTGACTAATTGTGGGAATTGGTTGCACCCTCAGGGTAAGAGTTATTGTATGCGGGCTGATCCCCCTAAGTGGGACTTGCCCTAGCAGGCTTGCGTACTTGTTACAACCACCCTTTGTGTGTATCACTACTGGAACTAGTTGCGCTGTTGTGGTCTGGTGCCAGACTCCAGATGCATTGGTTTTGTGGCCCCTTGGGAGGGGATCCCCCATAGGCCAAGGTCAGATGCTGCTTTTGATTGCTCAGAGCTACCCAGTGAGAACTACAAAGTGATTTGCTGATGGTTGTTTCCTATGCTGGATCAGCTTTGATGTAGTTCTTTTATATTATCTGATGTAGGTGTTATGATCAGCTGGACTTCAGGTGATCCTCCACATTGATTATTTTATAATTTCTTTGTAATTTCAATGTGGTCCTGGGAAGAGACGAACCCTACTTTTACCTAGTCCACCACCTTCCCTTGACTCTCCTCGTTTAGCTTAGTTTTCAATCTATATTCACCTGGTTTATATCTTTTTTGAAATGTAAACACAGTATCTAGTACATGGTTAGCTATCAATAATTGTTTGCTAGTATTGTTATTATTATGCATTCTACAATTCTTGTCTATGTAGAGTTCTAGCCTTGCTACTTACTAGTTCTGTGACATTGGGCAATTTACCTAATTTCCCTGATGATAATGATAACTTCAGCCAGCTGCTATAAAAATTAGCCAAATATGGTGACCTGAAGAGAATGGCGCTAAGATATATTATTTCTCCTCTTTTATGTTATATACAGAGAATTCATTCTTCCCTTTCTTGTAGATATGGAAAGCAAAAGGCATCTTAGAAAAAATATTACATACTCAAATAAAACAAATTATTGCCTTACTACGAGAGAGCTGATTTCAGACTCACTTTGGGAGTCAACACAATTCTATCCTCCTCAAGTGCCAGGAGAATAATCATAAACATGGTTTTCCTTTGGTGATGTAGCTAGAAAGAGTGCCAATATGAGCTGCTTATTTCTTGGTGGAAACACTCAGGTCCAACTGCATTCATCTCCAATTCAAGCTTGTCTTTGTCTTTTCTGTGATTGACAGTTAGGCCTTTAACAAAGACTGTAAATGGGGCTGCTTTCAGACAATAATATACAAAAAAATCCAAATTTAAAAAATATCATTTTAGTGGTGATTATTCTCATTACTGAATCCTGTCTTGACAAAAAGATTAACTATAGGATAACTTTAAACAGTGATCTTCCCCAGTGAATTGAATTGTTCATTTACAGATCATTGATTGAAAAAAGAGGACTTGGGAGGAGGGTAGCCAGCTGAAAGGAAAGAGCAAAAGTATGTAAGTTGCAGTTTTAGGAACTGTGTCATGACAAAAAAAAATTGTAAATAAAAAGTAAGGATGACAACTTTGCCAATGCTTATTGTTTAATTTATGATGGCCATTCTGACAGGTGTGAGGTAATATCTCATCATGGTTTTAATTTGCATGTTTTGATGATTAGTGATGTTAAACTTATTATCAAATTGTAGACTTCAAATATGTGCAGCTCAATTATAACTCAATAAAGCTATTAAAAAAATAAAAAGCAATTCTGAAATTATGAGCTTATGGAGGAGTGGGAAATAATTTACAAACCCTCCATTTGTAGAAGGTTTGCTCCATCTATAAAACAAGAACATTCATATAAAGAATCTAGACTCTAGATTCCCTCTTAGAATCAAAAAAGTTCAGAACTGAGAAGAACCACAAACATACACACACAAACACGCACACACCACGATGGAACTAGAAGGTCACCTAGACTTTACTACCATTTGAGAACATGATTGCTACACGGAAGATGCTGACAGGTGTAATGTATGTAGCTCTTAGTTGCAGACCTGTTCTCTAACTTCATTGAGTTAGGCAGCATCTGACATAATGTAGTAGTTAAGACTATAGATTGCTAATATTGAGATTCTTACTTAAACATTGCTTACTAGCTATGTGACTTTGGGTAAGTTATTTAACTTCATGATCTCAGTTTCCTCATCTTTAAAATAGGTATATAAATAGTAAGTGTAATAAAGTTGTAAGTATTAAATCTATGTAAACATGTATAGCAGTACCTGGCACATAGTGAGTACTCAACAATAAGTATTATTTATTACTATTAAATACTCTGTGAATATTATTAATATTAAATATTAACTTCCCAAATGTTGTCAGAGTCACTCCACAATTTAAATGTACTATGTCTACATAAAATGTCTCCAATACTGAGATTTAGTACTAGAGAAGAACATAGTAACAGAATTTTTTTTTTCTTGGAGAAGTTCATTTAGTAAATCAAAAGCAAAATGAACGGTAGTTACACAAAAGCAATGTTAAAAAGTGAGAAATTGTATTTCAAACTGTCAAACAATGGAATACAAGGCATTATGCAAAAAGTCTGTGGAGAAATGGGAAATGATTTATTGGTTGAGAAAAAATACTTAATGATATGAAAAGGTATGAACAATAGATAATTAAGTAAAACAAAGCAGGCAATAAAATAGTATGCATAATATGATCTATCTCACATGTGCATACAAAGATCAGGAACAGAGAAACCTAGATAGAAAACTTAAGCAATAACAACTCTTCTCCAGACAAATATTGCAGAGAAAATGGTGGCCCCACCTCTGCTAACATCAGCAAAATTTGAGTAAGAAGCCAACATTTCTATCCCTGCTAGGATGTAACAATATGACCCAACACCCCTACTGGGGTGGTATCAGAGAAGGTCAAATAGGAAGCCTGGACTTTCATCCCCACCACTGGCAATGAGCCCACTATAAGGTGTCAGTCAAAACCAAGAAAGACCTTCCCACTGAGTGTCAATAGAAACCAAGTGGGAGATATAGACTTCCACCTTAACCTGACAATATTAAAGTGGTACCCACCTGTTCCATGCCAGGGTATTGTCAGAAAATTTCAACTAAAGCAACTAAAGAAAATTTAAATAATATTGGAGTCTCAAAACATAATACCCAAGGTATACAGATTTCATTTTTTAAAAATCACCCATACCAAGAACCAGGAATATTGAGATGAATAAAAAAAAATAATAATTAATGTCAATACTGAGATGACAGAAATGGTAGAAATATCTGACGAAGGTTCTAAAGCAGCCTAATAAAAAATGCTTCATCAGATAATTATGAATATGTTTGAATCAGATGAAAATATGTAAAGTCTCAGTAAAGAAATAGAAAGCATTAGTAAACAGCACAAAATGTAAGGAAGAACCTAATGGACATTTTAGAACTGAAAAATACAAAAACTGAAATAAAAAGCTCAGTAGATGGGCTCAATAGCAAAATGGAAGGGACAAAGAGAAGAATGAGTGAATTGGCAGCTAAAATAATAGAAAGCACCCAATCTGAACAACAGAGGTGAAGTAACCTTAAAAAAAAAAAAAAAACAACTAAAATTCCTGTTATCAGAGTCCCATAAGGAGAGGAGAATGAGGATGAGGCTAATAAAGTATTCAAGATAAACACACAATGTAAATATATAAATGCCTTACTGTTAAAATGTACAGCTGAAACTTATTGGATTTCATTAACCAATGTCACCATTAAAATAATTAATTAATTAATTTTTAAGAAAAGGACTCAAGAAATAATGGCTGAAAACTTTCCAAATTTAGCAAGAGATGTAAGACGTTGAACAAACAACAATCAAGATAAACTCCCAATAAATCTACACCAAGACAGATCATATTAAACTTTTGAAAATGAAAACTAAGAAGAAACCTGGCAAGCAGCCAGAAAACAAAGATATTTTACCTATAAAGAGCAAACAATTCAAATGACAGATTTCTCATCACAGACCATGAATGCAACTGGTGATGCAAGGCTGGCTCAGTGTTTGAAATCAACCAATTCAATCTACCATATTAACAAGCTAAAGAAAAAAAATATATATGATCATATCAATCAATGTGGAAAAAGATATTTGATAAAATTCGATGTATATTCATGATTTAAAAAAAACTCATAGCAAAATAGGAATAGATGGGAAACTTTCTCCATTTGATTGACAACAAAAAACTTACAGCTGATATTATACTTAATGCTGAATGACTCAATACTTTCCTCCTAATACTAGAGCCAAAGTAAGGATATCAACTCTTATCACTCTTATTCAACACAAAGCTGGAAATTCTAGACATGCATCAAGGCAAGAGGAGACAAAAGGCAGACAGTTCAGAAAAGAAGAAATGAAACTATCCTTATTTGCAGATGACATGATTGTCTAGATAGAAATTCTCAATGAATCCTAGTGAGTACAGGAAGGCTACAGATTCAAGATCGACAAACAAAAATGAATTTTATTTTTATATACTACCAATAAACAAAAAAATTCAATGTATATTCATGATTTTAAAAAAACTCAGCAAAATAGGACACTAAAATTAAAAAATAATATCATTTATAATTGCTCTAAAAATGAGAAATACTTAGGTGTAAATTTAACAAAATATATATATGTCTTGTATAGTGAAAACTACATAATGATGATAAAAGCAATAAAAGAATATTTAAATAAATAGTGACACAAACTGTGTGCTTGGATTGGAAGACTAAGCACAGCAAAGATGTCAATTCTCTCCAAATTGATAAATCAGTTTGGTGCAATTTTTATCAAAATCACAGTCAGAATTTTTGTACATACAGAAAAGATAATTCTAAATCTTATATGAAAAGTCAAAATAACTAGAGTAATTAAAGGAAATTTTGAAAAAAAAAAGTGGGAGGAATCAGTCTACCTGATCTCCAGACATATAATGAAACAATGGTAATCAAGACTGTGGTTTTGACAGAGAGATAGGGACATGGATCAATAGAACACAGCAACTCAGAAATGGATTCAAACAAATATGTCTATCTTGTTTTTGACAAAAGCACAAAAGCATTTAAGTGGAGGAGAGCTAACTTCTCAACAAGTGATGCAGAATTAATTGGACATCCATAGGCTAAACAAACAAACAAACCTAAACATAAGTCTCACACCTTATACAAAAATTTAAATCAAAATGGATCACAATTTAAATTTAAAATATAAAGCCTTAAAATAATTTATTTATTTTAATTAGTTTCAAGTATACAGTACATTGGTTAGACATCTATATAGTTTGTAGTGATCCCCCCAATTGCTCCCTCACTCCCCTGACCCTCCACCTAGCCATCATATTAATGCTAACTGCATTCCCTATGCCGTGCTCCCCATCCCCATGACCATACATCAGCTAATAATTTGTACTTCTTTAACTCTTAACCCCATTATCTCAGCCCCCCAACCCCTCCTCCCCTCTGTCCATCATAAAATTGGCCATTATATTTGTGAGTCTGTTTTTGATTAGTTTGTTCTTTTTATTCCTTAGATTTCACATATAAGTGAAATCATACAGTGTTTATCTTTGTCTGACTTAAATACCTTCTAGGTCCATCAAAGCAATATCTTTTTCCATCCCCTTCCTTTTAATATGTAGGAGGTCTAGTTTTCTTATCCTTTCAGCCATTCTATCTTTTGGTTGGAGCACTGAATTATTTTCTAATTAAGTTACTTATTGATAGGAATGTAGTTGTTACCATTCTTTATTCCTGTTTTTCATACATGCTTTTTCTTCTTAAAGAAGTCCCTCCAACATTTCCTGTAATACTGGCTTGGTGGTGATAAATTCCTTTAGCTCTTTATCTGTCCTTCAACTCTAAATGATAGCTTTGCTGGGTAAATTATTCTTGGTTGTAGATCCTGGGTCTTCATCTTGTCGAATATTTTATACCAAGCCCTTCTGTCCTGCATAGTTTCTTTTGAGAAATCAGCTGCCTGTCTAATTAATGAGCATTTCCTTATAAGTAACTATCTGTTTTTCTCTTGCTGTTTTTAATATTCTTTCTTTGTATTTAATCTTTGGCATTTTAATTATGATGTGTCTTGGAGTGGACCTGTTTGGGTTCATCTTGTTTGGGACTCTCTATATGCTTCCTGGGCTTGTATGTCTATTTTCTTCACTGGTTTAGGGAAGTTTTCTGTCATTATTTCTCGAAATAGGTTTTCAATTCCTTGCTCTCTCTCTTCTTTCGATATCCCGACGATGTGAGTATTGGTATACTTGATGTTGTTCCAGAGGCCCCTTAAACTGTCCTCATTTTTTTGAATTCTTTTTTCTCATTGCTTGCTGTTCTGATTGGGTGTTTTCTGCTACCT
>NW_006440149.1:158190-170382 GCF_000325575.1 Pteropus alecto | reverse complement strand
TCTTTGTTGAAGTTCTCACTGAATTTATCTACTCTCCTCAAAGGTTCATTGAGTATCTTTATAACCAGTGTTTTGAACTCTACATCTGTTAGATTGCTTGACTCCATTATTCCTGAATCTCTATTCTGTTCTCTCATATGGTTTCTGCTTCATTGTCTTCCCATTTTGGCTGCCTTTCTGTGTCTGTTTCTATGTACTAAGCAAAGTTCCTAAGTCTCCCAGTCTTATTAGTGTGGATTTGTGAAGCAGGTGTCCAGTGGCACAGTCCTGAGAGGAGTTCAACTGCAGGTCAAATTTAGCCCATGCCCCTACCCCTCCGGGGCCACCTGTTAAGATTCAGCAAGCGATCCATAGAGGCTGTGCTTATAGTTGCCTCAAGAAACCACACCAGAAACCGAGGCCAGCTGCCACCAGTGTGAGTCTTGATGCTGTTCAGCAAGAGGCACAGGACTCGCCGAGGACACAACTGAATGTGACTTGAGTGGGCCGTGAGTTGGGGAAGGCAAGGTTTCAGGGAATCCTCTGGGTGGAGCAACCTCTGCTATCCAGTTTGATTATGTCATTGCTGTGACTGTGCCCTGGGAGTGGGGAGGGCTCAACAGGGAACAATGGATACTGCTGGCACTTCTGTACGGAGCTCATCTTGCCTCGGCCCTCACTCCGACAATGCCTCCTTGTAAGTCCCTGGTGCTCTCTGCATGCAGCCGAATCAGCACTGGTGCTCAGAGCGAGCAGATCCGTCACGGCGAAAATCTGCTCATGGACACGGCCCCTTTAAGAGGCATCTGCCACTGCTGCTGCCACTGCCAGGGCCTCCATCTCACTTAGCCACTCCAGACCGGGCATCTTCACATCTTTGCCCCATACTATCTCTGCCATTGTAGAGTGATTTCTTGTATTTCTCCCTAGTTGTATGGCTTGTTCATCGAGATCCTACATGATTTTTCCTTGCTGCTGCTTCTTGTTTCCATCACAATTTTTATTTGGTCGCCAGAGGAATGAACAGAGCCTCTATCATCTGCACCACTTTTTTTTTTCAGCCCCATACCATAAAATATTTTTGAAAAAAAAATGGAGGAAATCTTAAAAATCTAGGACTAGGCAAAGAATTATTAAATTTATCACCTAAAGCACAATTCACAGAAAGAGGAATTGATAAATTGAATTTCATCAAAATTGAGAAGTTTTACCCTGTGATAGACTTCGTTATGAGGATGAAAATACAAGCTACAGACTTGGAGAGTACATTAGCAAACCATATATCAGACACAAGACTAGTATCTAAAATTTATTTTAAAAAATATTCTCAAACGTCAACAGTAAAACCACAAACAATCCAATTAGAAAATGAGCAAAAGATACGAACAGACATTTCACTGGAGAGGATTATATATACACGCATAGCAAATAAGTACATGAAAAGATGTTCAGCATCATTAGCCAACAGAAAAGTACGAATGAAAATTACAATAAGATCACTACACAACTATGAATAATGGACAAAATAAAAAATAATTATAACACTAAGCTGGCAAGGGTATAGAGAAACGATCCCTAGCTGGTGAAAATGTAGAATGGCATGGTCATTCTTGAAAATAGCTTTTTCGGTTTCTTAAAAAACTAAACATGAAACTAACATACAACCCACCAGTTGTGGTCCTGAACATTTATCTGAGAAATGAAGATTTATGTTTATAAAAAACCCATGCAGAAATGTTTATAGTATCTTTATTCATAATAGCCACAGCTGGAATTAACCCAGATGACATCCATATGGTGAATGGTTAAGCAAACTGGTACATTCAGAATATATCTCTGCAATAAAAAATCAATGAACCATTGATAAACACAACCTGGATTATGTTTTTAAAAAAATATTTTTAAATTAAAATATAGCTAACATACAATATCATATTAGTTTCAAGTGTACGCCATAGTTATTCAACATTCAACCTAAGGAAGCTAGATTACTCTTAAGAGAGTAGTTCTGTGTGGGAAAGCACAAATCTCCAAAAGCTATATACCGTAATGAATCCATTTTTATAGCATTCTTGATATGACAAATTTATAGCAATAGAAAATATATTAGTGGTTGCCATGGTAAAGGAGAGGTGAATGTGTGTATACCCAATGCTACATCTTCTGAGAAACATTAAAGACTTCCCATTACTGGGGAATTAGACTTCATTCAAATAGTCAATCCAAGTCACTAAACAAAGAATAAAACACAACAAATACAAGCCTCTCAAAAAGGGGAGAAAATGATTAGATAGAGTTGCTATAATTCATTGCCTAAAAGATCCAGTTTTCAAAAAAAAAATTACAAGAATATGCAAAAAAACTTAATATATGGTTCATTTTATAATGAAAATGAGCTCACCATGTTTGCAAGGGTTAGCTTCCTGGGACCAAATAGATTTCAAAACACATGTAGGTAAATATATAACCAAAAAACAAAAGTCTTGCTGTGCTGGGATTGAGAAAAAGCTATTGAGAACCTGGTAACCTCAGATACCAAGTAAATTAATATGGTAACGACAAATCCATCTTCTGGTGGCAACTATAAGGGTTTTTTTTAGTTTTATTTGTTTGTTTGTTTGTTTGTTTTACATTAGACCAGTGGTTCCCAAACTTTGCTGCACATTGGAATCACCTAGCTCTCATTTCCAGCTATTTTGATTTAATTGAAATAGAATACAGCTTGGGCTTAAGGGATTTTAAAAGCTCCCCACATGATTCTAATGTGCAACAAAGTATGGGCACTGTGGTTTTATATTGTTATTATTATTTAGAACAATAGTAATACCTACATTTTGTGCATTTACTGTAGGCCAAGAATATAGAACAACTCTGTGTTATGCTTAGTATTATAAAGCCCATTTTATAGATGAAGAAAATGAGCTCAGAGTGATTGAAAAACTTTCTGAAGGCCGCATCTCTGGGAAGTATCAGATTCAGGATTCTAAATTATCTATATTTAATTTGATAGTACACTATGCATAATAAATAATGTACTATATTCAGGTAGTAACAATGCAGTAACCATGTTATTGAAAACGTGTATAGATACCATAACAATATATGAAATTATATTTGAAATACACCAGAGAGCTTGTTATTTATAACACCCCTGTAGTGAATACACATTCATCTTCTACATTATTCTCAGGAACATGGCTTAGCAACAGTAGCTCTTATAAAGGAGCCTTCAGGATTTAATAAATGATAAGTTCAGAATGATTCAGTAAATGTGGTACAAATATTGAGACAAGTAAAGTGATTATTCTTAGGCTGCATTAATAAAAATATGGTATCCAGACTAGGGAGAAATGGTTAACTAGGCTTTGCTGTGATCAGGACCCACAAAAGTATTATATATAGTTTCTGGGCTTTACCATTCTTATTTTATTATAATAAAGTATTATAGTCTTGCAACACCATATCTAAAATACTTAAGGTCATATATATTTTAAAAATTCAATTTTTTTCAGGATTTAGAAAGATAACATATCGCTATATACATTGTATATTATTTAGCACACCCAATGGGGCCTGGGGCAGCACTCCCTAATCAAATACATTATTATTTCTGGAACAAAATTAATGAATATACATATTACATTGCAATAATAAAGATTATAAACGACTTCACATCAGGTCATATTTTGCTGAATAAATACCAAATTATTCAGATTAAGTCAGGCTTAATGGCCAAGTAATAGGTAAAAACTACTTTTCTCTCTCAGCTTTTTGGGTTTCTTAATTACATATAAGGCATCATGGAATCGTATATGCCCATATTAATAAGGATATGAATGATAGAGAAGGAAAAAATAACTCTCTCTCTCTCTCTTCACTCCTAGCCTCAGTTTCTCTTTGGGTTTTTCTTGCTGGTTATCACCACAATGCAAAACATGTTTATACATCTCTTTCTGGATTTATAAACTTTAAAAATAATATAGTGGCTTCCTGCCAATATATAATCATTTCACTCTATTTCCCTACTTTCTCCCTACTCACCTCCTGACACCATCACCCCGTAAAACCCTGCTAGTCACATTTTTATATTTAGATATAACTGTGTATGATAAACTTTATTTTCTTAACCTTTCCATTTTAGATTGTATCTTTACCTTTTCTTTTATAATAGAATGAAACACCAGGGCTCACGATTTTAAAAGAGAATAACCACAAGTATAATAGAGACATAAAATAATGTCATATGAGAAACATAGAGCCTAAAGAAAAAGTCACCCAAGAAAAAGATGGAAGTTATGAAATATTTCAAGAACTATCATCAAGATGAGAGAAAAGAATATTCTGTGTATCCTCAAGAGAGTGGAACTAGAAATAATAGATGGATTCTACAGAAGAGATTTTGTATCAGTGTTAACAAAGTTTTACAAGAATAAGCAAGGGCTATCTGAAGAAGGTATAGACAACTCCATAAATTAGTAAGCTCCTTTTCACTAAAGGTGTTTAAGCAGGAGCTTGGTAACTTCTTGACAAGGAATGTATAGAGAAATTCAATCATCAACTGGACAATGTGGACTAAATGACACTTAAGCTCTTTTCCTAATCTGAAAGTCTATGACACAGTAATTGTTTAGTCTCTAGGTTTTCTTATTATTTAAACATATCTATAATCTGATAACATTCTTCTCAATAGCATTATGACTGACACTAATTAGTCAGTTGTCTAGTAAGTTAAGAATCTGCCATATATTGAATAAGAGCCCTAAACTCAGAATTCTATACTTTTCTTCCAGGAAGTTTCACTAGATTCTTACTGATGTGATTTTTGCCCCAGGACACAATTAGTTCTTTGTGGATACCAAAGGAACTAAAACATGTTTGTAGTTAGTCATTACTCTTATAAACCATGGTTAGTAGAGTAGAAAATGAGAAAGAGAAAAGAGAATCAAAAGGGGAGACACTGATTATGTCTGAGTGCTAGAGGCTCAGATGTAAGAGAGGAGGAAGGTAGAGTGTTAAGACTTCAAGAACATCAAAGGAATCCTAATTTATCTAATGTTTGCTTATTGGGAAAAAAAATAGTTCAAATTTAATCCCCAGTTCTCCAATTTATTATTTTTCATTCTTGATGAGAAGACAGCTACTCAAAAGAGAAATACTGCTGCAGTAAGTATAGAGAAAATCTTCCTTACATACTCAACTTTGAGAACTGCAGAGATGGATGGAGATATTTCAGGAACATTTCTTAATAAAGGGAAGGTAAAAAGTGGAGAAAGATCTTATTATTTGTTGTATAACCATCCTTATTAATGAGGATTCTTTTTTCTTCTTTCGTTCCTTTCTTTTTATTTTCATTAAACAGCTTTATACAAAGTTTAAATAAGCCTTAAATCTCAAACTAGTAAAGAATGTTTGCCTTATTATGTTTTATTTTTCAGGCATGTCTATGGTAAAATTTAAGAGAAAATATTCTTTGCATATTCTTGTCTTATCTCCTCAGTATTTGATATTATTAAATCACTGGAAGTAATGACTACCACTGAATGACTGATTCAACCATGTACATGTGTACACTCATGCAAAGCCTCCTAAATTTGTCATAAATACAAATGTATGCAAACTTTCAAATGCATAAGTGAATATTAAATATGTACATTGAAATTTTAAAGTAATATTTGAATAATTCCAATGAAATAGTATATTTTTCAGCAGAATAGCAGAAAATCCAAAGCAATTTATTTGTATTTTCTCTGAAAAATCAGCATGTTTTATTTAAATGGTGACAGTTAAATTATATCACCCACCACCATAACTGCCTCCCCCCACCTCTCTCTCTCTTACACACACACACACACACACACACACACACACACACACACACACTTTACACACACACACACACACACACACACACTTCTGTTCATATTCAGAACATTTATCCACCCACTTATTTGGAGCCAAGGAGCAAATGTACCTTTATTTCTGGCAGCAGAATTGGTTATAAATTTGTTGGAGTAGGCCTAGACAGATATATCTAAGTTAACCAAGAAAGAGCCTACTCACAAATACTGATTAATAGGATGAACCTTATTAAATCTAGAAAAATAAGGACTGAGAGAGTAGAGTGGTGGACAGTCATCAATTTGCTAAAAGAGACAGTGTGAATGAACTTGATTGTCAAGCTCCACAATATAGAATTAGAGCAGAGATGCTCAAGCATAATTAAGAAATTTGAGAACACTAAGACTGTCACCAAGGAAAGGAATCTTGTATTATATGACAATTAAAGGTGCATTAATAGAGTTTTCTAGTTTAAGGGTCTGTATCATCCTGAATTTCAAAAATTATGTCAGTTATGCCATAAGTAAAAGTTGTAATGATGTATAAACCACTCACATGATATAAAAGTCAAGCTTTCAAGGAGCACAATCATCTTTGAAAATGCTCACCCTCAAGATGGTTCTTATATTTTTGTGTATTGTTTCATTTACTGTTATCTCTTTATGAACTAAAATCATAAGATGACTTAAAGATATGAAGCAGGTAGCATTAATGAAATATTAACCAATTATTTATATACTTATACCTTGGAATGCCTTATGTCATGTAAGTGTTATCAAATGCCCTGTGCAGGATGTGTTGGGGGGAATGAGGCAGTCAAGACATCCCATATCAAATAAATGTAATCAACAGCAAGACAAAATCAATCCACAGTTGGAGAAAACAGGGTGGAAAATACATGTAAACTCTCTATATTTTTTGCAAATTCCTTTGAATCTATAATTATTTCAAAGTAAAAACATTTTTAAAAAATCAATTCACAGTGAACAAACATGTCGAAAAACATGAAGAAACTGATAGGAGTTAGGAAACAGGAAACAAGGAGAATCCTGGCCTAGAGGGCGACAGAATTTACAAATCAACCACATTAAGACTGTTTTCAATCTCTATACATGATCCAGAGAATGAATGGCCTAACAGGAGTTTTTGTTGTTGTTGTTGTTGTTATGTTTTTTGTTTTTGTTTTTTTTTTTCCCTAATTCTCACTTCGAAATGTAAGCAAGTATGGTAGGAGGTTTCTGATCATTACAGAGACTGACGGTTATCTAAAATTTTACTTCTAAGAATCCAGGATTAGTTTTGGAGGCCTGTGATGGAAATAAAACATGGACTGTCCCCTTGCATGAACTAGTCCCTCATCCCCTTGCTTCCATGCTCAGACCCAACTAAGAAATTATTGTACTCCAATGTACAATGATGCCATATCCTTTTCCAATAGCTGGGGTTTATGAGAAGAGATTTCTGTATATACATGTACCCCTAGGTAGAATTAACCTGAAAATATTTCCCAAAATTCTTTTTGTATTGCAAATGATTCCACCAAGCTCACCTAGAGCCTCCCTCAGAAATAAGTAGAATACCTCCTTCCATAAAAAATTAAACTGGCATGCAAACTTATTTTTTCCAAGACAGTGAGTTATGCATGGCTAAATCTAGTAAGCTAAACAGGATGCTTCCCCCACACTCCTGGTGACTTTTTCTTGAACACCAGCTCTTTGCACCCATAATACTGCCAAATCCCTGCAGACACAAGTGCTTTACTTATATGTGGGATGGAAAGATATGTTTGTTAATACACAAGCCCTTAATGTAGGCCTTGTATTAGATCAATTCTGCAGTAAATGTTCCCAGTAGGTGTCAAGTACTAATTTTTATCTGCTAATAAATATAATAACTGCCAAGAAGAGAGGGTGTGTGGGCATAGGGAGGTGGAAGTAGAGGAGGGACAAAGCCTTCACTATATCGTTCTGGGCCATATTGGAATTCAGAATGGCTAATAACAAAAAGTTCTCTCCAGGCATCAGTGAGACAATTGACAAGCTGGTAATTACTCCCACAGCCTCTTCAAGTCTGTCTTTAAATAAAACATTCCTTAAACCCCTGATCTCTTCCTCTCATGTCAATTGTAGTAAGATAAATGTTACATTAGATTCCATCACATACTTTCAGTTAAAGAAGATTAGGAGCATGCCGGTGTCATTTGAATGTAGGCATTTCAGTTTTTGAAGCTGTGGAGATAATAAAGCTTGCTTCTTTTCTGCCTAATGAACAACCCGAGTCATTAAGCAGATGAATAAAGATGGAGGGTTTGCATAGGCCTTCTCCTCTATCCTTTTCAATTATAATTTGAGATTCAAACTAATGCTTTATTTCAGGGAGCAATTCTTCCCCTGGGAGCATATTTCCTATCCCTCTAGCCCGAGTCACCAACCGACGAGGAGAAAGTTTGCCAAGACACAGTGGCAAACTTTCTATACCATTAGCTTATCCCATTTCTAGATTTTGGCTATCCATGAGATCAAAAGAAGGTAACAAAAAGGTCACTAAGAGAAAAATAGAAAATCAGATTCAGAAAAGGAGCCAAGGGTAGAGAAAATCCAATGACAAATAAAGTTATTTTAGAGCCCAGATGGCGTCAGGATTTCAGGCTATATGGCTTGGATGGTCAAGAAGGAATCACAAATTTACACAAATATCTGGAGGTTAAAATAATACAGGATTGTCTTTCATGGAAGCATCAGGTAAGTCCAGAGAGATGTGGTTTTAAGAGGGTTCTCTAGAAAGCCTACTGCCACCACCTCATTAACCACTAATCAGACTATAACCTTCCCTCCTGACTGAGTGATTTCAAATGCAGAGAGCCCTGGATGAAGCAACATATTGACTCAAATTCACTCAAAGATGGCTATGATGCTTCTTTTATTCTTAACTGCAAACTTTCCTACAAAGAAAGTAACAGAGCCTACAGGTGGTAGAGAGAGACAGGAATCACTAAGGTTGTCCAAAAGAGACTAAAGGTAAGAAGACACACTCAGCAGCATTGCCTTAAACAAGTTCAACAGAGATCAGCCATCTATGCAGATTCTCTGGCCTTTCTGTACTCCATATTAAGGAGAGGGACTAAGCACCCATCCACATGAGGATATCCAGCTTTGGAAAACCTTTCCTTCACCATTAATTCTATAAAGTCTCAGAAATTAGCCAAGCACCATCTTGTCATAGCTCAAAACTGAAAGGTGCAGAAACAGTCCAGATATTTACCTGCGAGCCTATTAATAACAAAACTCCACTTATTACTATATGCATTGAAGCACAAAATTTCTTCAAGTATCTCTACAGCATTTTCAGTCTAAATACATTTAAAGGGCTCAGGTATAGCTAAGATCAGGCAGTAGGAAACCAAACTCAAGTATGACAAAACCAGCCACAAAATTTGTGGGTTTCTGGTACAAAATTAAAATGTGAGATTCTTTTTCAAAAATTATTAAGAATTTCAAGATAGTTACAGCAGAGCAGTAAGCCATGAAATTCTTCTGAGCATAGAGCCCTGTTTGACAGCACAGGACTCATGCCCCTGGAGTAAAAAAATAATTCTGGTATGACGAATGGGTTTTTTAAGGAGATGCCTCTGAGCAAGTCAATATATCAAGCATCTATCCTCAGATCACCTATTTGTGTGAATTACAGTGTGGAAGGGCCCTGAGAAGGAACAAAATATGAAGTAAAGAAATATATTGTATTGTTGTTGTTGTTGTTAGATTTTTAGTATTCCATTTAATTTTTTGTTATCATTGCTATCAATTTCTTAAATTGGATTTTTCAGAAGAAGGTAATGGGAAGATCAAATATTTTTTTGACAGGAGTAAGTTTGAACTCAGGTACTTGACCCACAGCTCCTTCTGACAGAAGTGGGCAAATCTCCATTATTGCACATCTTGTGGATGAAGTACTATACTGCATTATCAATCTTAGAATCAACTAGAGTTAAACTGTATAATACTAGAATAATTTATAGACTTCCCGTGGTATACTGAATAATTCATATCATTATTTATCTCAGGGAAAAAAATGGCCTTGAGATACTGAGCCTGCTAATAGTTCCTTTGAAATCTTGGTAGAAACAGTAAAGGTTTTGGTTATCTTTCTGAGAAGAAGTTGCCTAGTCCCAAATAGAGTCTAATATGACCTGGAAACATGAAGCAGTCTGGTTCTGCCATAAAGACATGGCAGGCTGTTATAGGGAGAAATAAGCATGTTGCTTAAACAGCTGTCTCCAACCTTTCTGGCACTAGGGACCAGTGCTACTATGAGAATCTAATTCCTGATGATCTGAGGTGGAGTTGAGGTGGTGATGTTAGTGCTGGGGAGTGGCTGCAAATACAGATGAAGCTTCCATAGTCCACTGCTCACCTCCTGCTATGCGGTCTGGTTCCTAACAGGTTGGGGAACATTGGCTTAAAAGGTCAAGGTCACAGATATTATCCCAGCTGTATCCACTCAGTTTGTTTCTATATAATCACAGAATGAATACACATCTGGTTTCAGACTGAGCCCTGACCTTGCTGAACCATCTTATAGCTCTAACAAGAATTGTAATAGATTTAAGAGAGAGAAGATAGATGATTCAGTATAATTCATTCTACTATATTTCTGACCCAGATCTCATTCCTGAGCGTCACACCTACCTACCTAACTGCCTATAAAACATTTTCACCTGAATTTTCCAAAGGAAACCTTAAACTTAATATATCCAGTATTAAATTTCTTTTCTTTTCTATGTCAGTCCTTACCTTATCCCTGCAACCGTTCTCAACCTATTTATTCTGTTTCCATCCAGTTGCACAATCTAAGTCCTTGGAGTTATATATAGGAGGACTATAATAACTGAAGTACAGAATCAAATGGAAGTTAACAACCAGTGGCAATAAAAGCAAGAAATTAGAAACCGCATCAAAAAAGAACTGAGTTCAAACCCCAACAACACTATTGACTAATGTTTTCTCCCTTTCCTTGTTAATAAAATAGGACAGAGGTCAGCAAAGTGTTTTATTTGTTTTGTTTTTGTAAAGGGCCAGGTAGCAAATATTTTAGGTTATGCAGTCCATATAGTCTCTGTAGCAACAATTCAACTCTGCAGTTGTAGCATGAAAGTAGTCATAGGGACAATATGTAAATGTTTTGGTGTGGTTCTGTTCCAATCCAACTTTATTTACAAAAACAGATGGCAAAGGTCATTTTTGACCCACTGGCTATAGTTTGGTGACCCTCAGAATAACCTATGCTGTGGCAACAAATCACACCTCTAATCTTAGAGATTAAACATAATAAAAGTTTATTTCTTGCTCACATCACACACAAGGTAGACGAGAATACCTTTCTTCATCTTGTAACTGATATCATCTGAAACGTATAACCTTTAAGGTGACACAAAAAGGAAAGAGAGGATCGAAGGGTCCCATTAGTACAGGAAGTAGCATACATATTTTTAACCCATATTCATGGCCAGAATCTACTAAAAAGGAGGCTAGATAATGTAGAAGGGTATATTAATATTTTGTGAGCAAATCACAGTCATCGCCATATGAAGTGACAATAATTTTTGTCTCATATAGTTAGGATAAAATATGTGTAAACATTTAGCACAGTTCCTGACATATAAGCAGTACTCAGTGAATATTCAAATACTTCCAATCCCTTCCTTCTGATCATTTCATTCCTTGGTATGCCATAAAATGCCTTTCACACACGGAGAGAGAGCTATTTATTAAATTAATACCCATGTGCTTTTTCTTACTCTGTTTTTTTCTACTCTTCTCTCTTCACTTCCAACTAACTAATACATATTCATTTTTTTTTTATATTCCTGTTGAAATGTGATGTTTCTTTCCTTTGACTTTCCCAAGCAGAGTGACTTGGTCATCTCATCTTGAACCACTACACTTAATACACACCATTAGTAGATTAATGGGCATGTTGTAATGTCATTAATTGTATATGTATGCCTCTTCCACCAGACTGTGAATTCCAAGAGGACAGAGCAGTGTCACATTCTTCTGCATTTACCAGAATCATATAGAAATGGCAGTCAATAAGCATTCATTAAACTCAATTGATTAATCTTAACAATGCAAATTTCAGGTCCTAAGCAGCTTGTAGACATAGTAAGAGTAGCTTGAGACAGATAGAGAGCTTTTATTATTTATGCCAGCTATCTGGCCCCCGTGCCTTATTGGTAGCTCCACAGAATGAGGCTGGGAACATAAGAAGCACTTAACAAAACTTTGCTAAAACCTAAAGAAAAAAGCAGAAAAAGTCACTATGTAAGGCCCTAAAATTTTTTTTTTATAATTATTTTTCATGAAATTCATTCAATTG